>NW_010337255.1:12527-20285 GCF_000700745.2 Antrostomus carolinensis | reverse complement strand
AAGGGTGGGTGTGGGTGCTGGGGGGGGGAACCGTGTGCCCACCCACAGTGTGGTCCCAAAACACCAAATCCTGCTAAAAAAACCCTTTTTCTTTGATGCTGGACTCACCCCGGGCTGTGGAGGTGGCAGCTCGCAGGAGCAGATACCACAGAGAAGAGCTTTGAAGTTGGGACATCATCTTCTCGGTCATTTTCCTCTGCTCAGTTTTCCTCTAATTCAAAGTCTAAAAAAGTTGAAATAAATAGAAATAAATATTCCTGCTTTTCTGTCATCACCAAGATTCCTCCAGACAGAAATCCCAGAGCTTTTATCCATCTTCTTTCTCAGGGAAACCATGGCACAAAGCTGTTAAAACCTTCAAGAGCAGCTTCTGGCTTTGCTCTCACAAAACCTCACCTTCTGCTCCCAGGAACCTCAGTTTTGAGGTGATTACCTGGAAATTTAAGCCTGTTTCAGGAGCACCAGGTGAAGCCAATAAGACTTACAGGTGCTCCACATTTCTAAATATACTCCTAGTTTCACATTCCTTGCTTAATGACTTAATGCATAAATCCTGGGGGGGGGGACACAATTTACCCCAGGTGACAATTTCTGGAAGAGTAAATGTCTCAAGAATTAAAAATATTGCACAGAACAGAAAGAATTGCAGCGTTATATCAACTGGCTGCTTTCCCAGGGTGTAATTTGTCCCCCAGCTCAGCACAAGCATCCCTGTTGCTCCTCAGCATGAGCAGAGATGGTCACTACATGGTGCTGAGCTGCTCTCAGCTGAGAAATCAGTGTTCAGCATGGGAGCACAGTTCCTTAGATCAAAGGTAACTAATGACCCTCAGTATTTCTCTTGTAGGAACAGAAAAGAATCATGTCTGGGCTCCTTTACGTGTTCCACACGCTGTGAGAGACACACAGACAAGTCCAAGGCAGCACAGTGAGTACAGCAGAGCCACCCCCACACTTGGGATAACAAGTTCTGGCTTTGCTCTCACAAAATCCTCCTCAGCAGGGTTAATCCCTCCTGTCTCCCCCCCCTTAGCTGACTGATTGCTGAAAATTACCATATAGATTGAGCAAGCCAGGCCTGTGATTCCACAAGAGCTTCTGCCAGGCTCCTCCAAGCATCCAGAGACCCTCATCCAGCCTTGACCCCTGTCTAGAGCTGCTTTCCTTGGAGATCAACCCTGGCTTCTGCCTGATGAGAAGAGCAGCTGATGTTTCCAATTTGAAAGCAAAGTCAGGCAAGACAGCAGCCTCCACCAGCCACATCCCATTCTCCTCCCTTATCTCCCCTTTCTCTGCTAAATCCATTCCTCCAAAACCTGAACAATCACTTCAGGGGCAGCAGCCAGTCCCTGTCCCAACAGTCCCCTGGGAAGATGGGACCACATGTGCTGTGGGTTGGGATTTCTATCTACACAGGGCTGGGAAATGGAAGGGGAGCTACAAGAGTGGGTGAAGCACAGAGTGACTGGGGAGGCACTTAGACCTGGCCAGAGCAGGGGCAGCTCAGAGCCCCCCATGCTGGGGCAGCCACCTCTGTCCCCAGCCAGGTGCCATTCAGGTCCTCCCTCCCCAAACACATGCTGCCTCATGTTGGGAGCCAAGTCCCAGCCATCCCAACCACTCACCTCTAAGTTGTGGCACGAATCCCATCAGCCCTCCCCTTGTCTGAGCTCTCAGGACAGGCTGCTGCCCTTTCTCTCTCAGAAGCAGCCTCCAATTTCCATTTAAATTGAAGTTTTTAATGTTCTTTTTCCCCCTGGTCCCTTTGTATCCAGAATTACTTAGTGGCTTTGGACACTTGAGTTGTACTTGATGGGCCCTGGATCCCTCTTCCTACTTAATGATCTCTCTCTTTACATAATCATGCACCTAATGAGATAATGTTGGGGCCCCAGTACCTCCACAGCAGCTGCCACAGCAGCAAAGGGACACTCAGAGCACTAAAGATGCCAGTTTGTTACTTTACTCTGCAATCCAGCTCACACCAAATTGTATTTAAGCATCTATTTACTCATTTAATTCTTATCTAGACAGCTCAAAAACTCACCCGTTCTTCACAACCTGTCTGCAGGGTGAGCCAATGCTGCTGCTCCCAGTTCACCCATAGCAAAAATACAGCTCCAGAAAGTGAACTGGTTTACTTGGGATTACAGGGCAGGACGGCAGAGCTGGGAACAGCACAATCCTGACTCACAGTCCCTGCTCCAGGTAGGAATGAGTTTCACTCACCTTTGAAATACAGGCAGGGGTGTAGCAGTACGCTGTATGACTTCAGGATGGTCAGAGGAAGATGCTTCTTGGTGGAACCTGTGCAGGAAACCCATAGCAGGAAAAAAAAAGAAACCCATTCTGAAGCCAGATTAAACAAGGTGTATTTTTGCCAACACGAGCCAGAGTTTCACTGCTTTGGAGCTGTTGTCCATTTCTCAGACTGACCACAGAAATGTCTGTAATGTGCAGAGTTTTCTGTTTTCTGTTCCAAAACCTGGAAGTTTCTGCTTTAGCTCATTGTCACCACCTCGATGTCGATGGCAGGAAGGTACCAGTTGTCCGTGTGACCAGCCAGGCCACGAGTCACAGGTAAGATGTCCAGCTGGAGGGAGCTGGTAGAGGAGAGCCCAGTGCTTTGGAGCTGGGGATGGTGCAGTGTTCCCCAACACAAGTGAAATGCAGACAATAACTGGACCCAAAAAAAAAGATCACATCACCTTCTCTGTTGTCTTTCTTTTGTAGGTTCACCCTGCAGCTCAGCGCAGGTAACAGTGAGATGTTGAGCTACTGGCTTTTCTCCAATCTCTTTACAAACAGCCATGGATTAAGCCCCAGAACTTTGCCACAAGATGAGTGCCAGTAAAGTCTTCAAAAACAAGGAGGAGGCCAGGACAGTATAGCTTTGAAAAAAGCTGGGTATTCTGACTCCCTCTCGCCACCGAGCCAGGAGTCCTGAAGCAAATATATATATATTTATACATTTATTATATTTTTATATATATAAATGAATTTAAGTCTTATCAGTGCTTCCCCAGAAAAATCCAAGCATCAACCTTGGAGATACGGTGAGCTCTGCTCCCCTCCCACACTGATTATGCTGTAACTTGACTATAATTGGGCTCTATTGAATAATTACCGTTACTCTGCAATTACCACTTTCTGATTTTTCTCTTTGTTAACGTTTGCTGGGGAAGGGGAGAAGCTTTTCTGCTGTGCCAGAGAGTTAAAGATGTCTCAGATTCAAGCCAACGTGGATGTGCTGCTTGCTGCAGCGTTGTTTAACCAGGCACGGATCAAAACACCTTTCTAAAGTCACTCGTGTCACAGTCAGCAGTGAAATGCTGGGGGCTGTTCACTTGCTGTTTCTACCCCCAGCTAACCAGACACAAGCTTCCACACAGCACAGGAGAGGCTAATTAAAGAGTAGAGTTGAGCAAGGAGTGCTTCTTAAGAAGCTATTAATATTGAAATGAGGCAGCAAGGGAGGAAAGATCCTTAATGAAATGGGAGAGGAAGGGAATTAGAGGAAGAACAAAGTAAAAGAGGGAAGAAAGAGTCTAGGAAAAGGAGGGGGACCTGATGGATGGAAGACGTGGCCAAGGTGCAGAAATCAAAACAGCAATGTTCTTGCTTTAACATTTGATTTTCTCCTCCACCCTCAGAGTCTGAAGGGCTCAGACACCCTCATTCCCAAAGGCTCCAAGCAAACAGTCCATCATCCTGGGGCTAAAACACAGTTTATATTCATCCTAGACTTGCCCTCAGCTGTGCATGTCCCAGCTTAGGGAGACTGGCTCTTGCTCCAGGGCCCAGAGCAGACGAATCCTCCCCTGCAACACGCTCCAGACAAGCTGCTACCAAGCACAGCCTCAGGACTCCGAGAAAAGTGGCTTCATACTTGTCCAGACTTGCAGGATAATTCTCCTGAGCAACAGTGAGACAGTCAGAGGTGAGTTTAAGAGAGTTATCCTAGCACAGCCATTACCTCCTTCCTCCAGAGCCCACCAGAAATGTGGGTTTCCCCAGCTGCAGAGTGCTACACAGCACAGCACCGTCCCCCCGAGCACAAAGCAGCTTCATCTAGTTCTGCCAGTGGCCGTTCTGACCAAGTCAGCAGTTGGGATTTGGCTTGTGCCCATTTAGCAGCCATGGGCCGATGGCCTTTTGGACACAGGCAGTGGCAAAACCAGCCTCTCTCTCTCCCCACAAGCACAGCTGCGTTTTTACTCCATGGACTATGGAGGAGAAGCTCAGCAGACCACACAAGTCTTTGGTTTCTCAGTCGAAATCCCAAGGAAAGTGGAATTCGAGCCCTTTTGCACTTTGGTCTTTTGCAGAAAGCATTTTTCCATGGGTCAGCTGGAGAAAGAAGCCACACAGATCTCTACTGCCCACTTGGGCTGGACCTGAAACTGTGAGTTATAAAAAACTGTATCTGAACCTCTTGAGCCATCTGGAAAATCACTCTGGCTATTCCACACTTCTCAATGCAAACTCCTGCCCAGACGACATCCATGTTATCCTCAAACTCCTCAGAAAATAGGCAATTGCAGCAGTGTCCCTGCTTCCATCTCTCCTCCAGACCATCCCACCACCCTTTTCCCAACCCCAGCTCAATTGAACACATTGCTGGTGAAAGGTTTAATCTTCTCCAGCGAGACAGCCATTTCACACTCCACGTGCACCACGGCAGGCAAGGCATCCACAGGGCAGGTGTTGTGAGAGGGCTCAGAGACCTGAGAAGCCTTCTCAAAGGACACCTCATCGTTTTCCATCGGCAGAGGAGCATGGGGGAGAAGCTGGGGATAGCTGATGGTCACCACTTCCTTCTGATACGTGGTGTCATGGTGGTAGGAGACCAGTTCATTGCTGAAGTTCACTGTCTCCACAGCATTGCTGGGGCAAAGGCAGCCACAGCCCAAGATGGTTGCAAAAGCTCTCCGGAAGTCTGCGTTGAAGGCATAGATGATAGGATTGAGGGAAGAGTTGGCCCACCCAAACCAGACAAAGATGTTGAAGACAGTCTCACTGACACAAGGTAGCTCTCCTGGCTCATGAAGGTCAAGATTACAGAAGGGCACCATGCAGTTGAGCATGAAGAAAGGCAGCCAGCAGAAGACAAAGACGCCCATGATGATGGAGAGGGTCTTGAGGACCTTGGTCTCCTTCTTGAGGGAATTCTTCAGGGAGTCCTCATGAGGGCAGTCACTGCTGTGGCAGCTTTGGGCATGTTCCACTGCCCTCTCCAGGGAGGAGATCCTGCGGATCTGCCGCCGAGCAATGCGGAAGATGCGGGTGTACGTCACAATCATGATGGCAACAGGGATGTAGAAGCTAATGAGAGAAGATGAGATGGCATAAATCCTGTTCAGGCTGGAATCACAGTTCTCCTCCTCCCTGGTGACATTAAAACCCAACTCCTGATGGTTAAGGAGCTCCCGATCCTTGTGCCACTTGAGTTGTACAGGGATGAATGAAATCAAGAGGGACAGGAGCCAAGCCACTCCGATCATGATGAAAGCCACACGCTGTGTCATCTTCCTCTCATAGCGGAAGGGGTTGGAAATGGCCCAGTAACGGTCCACGCTGATGATGCACAAATGGAGGATAGAGGCCGTGGAACACATGATATCAAAAGCCACCCAAATGTCACAGAAAGCCCCGAAGGGCCAGAAGCCCATCACCTCGGTGGCAGCCTTCCAGGGCATCACCAGTACAGCCACAAAGAGGTCGGAGACTGCCAAGGAGATAACAAAGAAATTGGTGACCTTGGAGCGCAAGTGTCTGAACTTGACCACAGCCACACACACCAGGGTGTTGCCCAGGAGCGTGGAGAGGATGAGAAGGAAGAGTAAAGCAGCTGTCAACACACGGAAGGACAATTTGGAGTTGCCTTCCTCTACCCAGCTCTTACTGCTGGTGTCATTGATCATATCCTGGCCATCCCCTTCTGTGGAGGAGTAAAAACCATCCATGGGTTCCCCTTTATTCCAGTCCTTTGAGAGGTTTCACAGCTGTTCAAGTCCCCATCAGCATCCAAAACCCTTTTTTACAGCTCCGCTGACATCTCAGAAGCACCAACTGCAATCCTCTCAGCTCTCACACTCAGACAGATGGCCGGGCACAAGGAAAAGTGCTTGAAGCTTTTACTCCTTTCCAAATCTCCTGCTGACAGCGTGGTGTTTGGTTTTTTCCCCCTCTTGCCTCCCACTGCACTTTTCTTTCTTTGCAGCCTCCTGCTCACAAAGAGCCAGCACTCACCTCCAGCACTTGAGCAAGCTGGGAGGGCTTTGCTGCAAGCCTTCCTCCCTCTCCTCTCTCAGGAGCTCTTCATCCGTTGTTGATCTGGTGCCTGCTACAGAATCCCAGTCAATCCCTTCCGTGCTGGCCAGGCTGGGACTTGCTGCCAGACACAAGAGGGAATCTGAGCTCTCATTGCTTTGCAGATGGACCTTCTCTGCTCAGAAAACTGGCTGCTCTGCTGCCTGCTCTTCCCTCTGTTGCTTATTGCCTCTGGATTTCACTCAGGTGAGATCTATCTCTGCCTGCACACCAGGTCCTCAACTTACCAGGTTGGTCCTCTGCGAGCTAAGAACATGGCATTTGGAGTCTGCAGCTGACAGGGTAAGTTGCTTGGGAATTAGGTGATAGGATAAAAGGGGTGAAATAACAACCATTCAAGTAGGATTTGAGGGTTGTCAATGCAAATTGGGATGAAAATGTAGTGTGCTTGATGGCTGAATAAAAGATGCCTAAATTGACTGCACAAGCACTGAGTCACGGCTCAGACATATTGTCAGAACTAAACCAGTTACTGTCCCCTGTCCCCAGCTGCCCAGCTGCAAGTGGTACAAAACTGGCATTTACTTTCCACTACAAAATTCCTTCAATTCCACAGGAAAAAATAAAAACAACCCAAAAAACCCCAAACAAAACAACCAACAACCCCCTCCCCTCAAAAAAAAACCCCCATCAAAAATACCTCATAAAAATCTGAAAGTGTTTTCTTTCTGAAAGTACCAGCCAAAGCAGTTTGCAGTGTTTCTTTCAGCAGAGGTTACGTGTAGGACCAAAGAGGATGCTGAACATCACTTTGATAATTTTTTTTATCCTGAAAAAACAGGGGTATTTTCAGTAAAGTGATATAAGGTAGCTTCTCTTTCAAGTTCATCATTCTTTCTTTAAACCTAATTCCTAACTAGTTCCACATTAACTATCACCTCAGTGATCAACCAACAGCTAAAAACATTAACCAGAAAAATCAAGATGCATTTCCAGCACAGTACCAGCCCTGTCATCAAACAGTGATCACCCCCCAAAGGTCTCCTCGCTACCCCTACCACCCATTCCTCCAAAAGCACAACAGATCTTCCTTTTTGGGCAAGGGCTGAGCAGAACTGGCCAGCCCCAGCTCGCTGCCTTGGGTGTTGTGCCAAAGCTGGGGGCACAGCTTGGTCATCTGCTTGGACTGAAAGGCAGCAATCACAAGTGTTGTGGTACTGCAGAGCCAGGGGCAGCTCTGGTGGAATAAGTGGGGATATCCTCCCTAAAACAACTCCTCTTCCTACCCCATAAAGCTCTCACTCCAGACTGACAAGCAAATGGCTCCGCAAGACTCTCCCCTCTTATGTTGAGGGGAAAAACACCACAGGAAACAGGTCTGACCTACTTCCTACCTTGGAAGCAAGAAGATCCCGTCATCTCTAGAGTCTCCATCTCTGGAGATATTCAAAACCCACCTGGGCACTTTCCTGTGCAACCTGGTGT
>NW_010337255.1:11852-12494 GCF_000700745.2 Antrostomus carolinensis | reverse complement strand
GACTGGATGATCTCCTGAGGTCCCTTCCAACCCCTGTAATTCTGTGATTCTGTGTGATCACTTCATAACTAAAGCTACTCTGTAAGCAAAAGGGCTTTCCTGATTGAAGAAATGTCAGAAAAATCCTTCAGGAGGCAAGTTTCCTTGAAAGCCAGCTCTGTAACAGCTGCTTAAATGGAGAACTGCTTTTGAGAAAAAGCTTTGCTGGTAAACTCACCAAGGTGGGAAAGGGCAGCACAAGTTTTCCAAATCAAACTGAAAAAACAACCGGCCAGTTCAGCATTAATTCCCTCCTTACACTGATAGTTGCTGTAGTCTATCATGATGACCTCTGCCTGTCACATACACCACTTCTGAAGAAAGCAGCAGCCAATCTACACAGAGTCAGCTCAGCTGCACTGAGATTTAATTAACTTGACCCTCTAAACCAGGTTTTGCATAAGCTCAGACAGAACAGGAACCGCCCCAAGAACAACTCTCAAACAAGAGCACAATTATTCTCTTGAAGATACACCACCATGAAGCTTACTCCCAAAGTAAAACAGCACGCTTGCTTTGTGACAGGTTAAAGAAACTTGTTGCCAGCATGTCACAGCATTTACTTCTGAAGGCTTTGTTTAATTAAGCCTCATTAGTTCCACC
>NW_010337255.1:0-11808 GCF_000700745.2 Antrostomus carolinensis | reverse complement strand
CACCAACAGCCAGCTCATGGCTCAGCACTTCCACTCGGGGGGGTTTTTTGTGTCAGACCAGCTCCTTTTCCTTCTTTCCAGAATTTCATCAGAGAGCCATTGCCTTGCCCAGACACCCCAGGACCCTGGCAGTGCACTAACTCATGCAAAGACACATGCAGATGCACTGTCCTCTGTGCCTCAAAGGACATTTTTTCTCCTATTTCCTATACTGGACAGAAAGATTTTTGAGATCTAAGTTGCAGGACACAAAACAAAAGGATGTTTTCACTGTTCTTCAAGAGAGCAGCGATAGCAGGTTGGGTTATACAGCATTAAATCATGGCAGAGGCTGAGTGGGAGCTCAGGGTACACTTAGGTTGCACACACTAAGCCAGAAAGCATTCCAGGAAATCATTCCTCGAGGTACAAGGAAGCCTTCCTCCTCCTTAGGAGCTTAAAAACATCTAAGAAAGGATCTCACCCTTGAACACTGCGTATACTGAAGCAGATATTCAAAGCTGGGTTAGCAGAAGAACACGAGATGGAACGAGATCCAATACATTACCCAATTTCTGTGCATCTCAGAGTACACTCAATGAAGAGAGGACCGTTAACTCTGCTGTCACAGGCAAACAAAACACAGTTACTCAAACAAAATAATTACTCATGTGCCCAGATTAACTCCTCCTGCCTGCTAGATGCCACCTTCTCTACTGAGAAAACCATTCTGCTGCATTATATTACTAAACAGTTGCTACATTTCCTCACATAAGCAGCTGCTATTTTTTTCTGACAATCAAGTAAAGTACTATTTTAAACAGCACTCAAATATGATAAAGATTCCAGTTTGGTGGCAATTCAGCTCTAGGTTTTTATATTTAATTTCCTCACCCAGCACGAAGCTGCCCTCTATTTCCCTTCCCTGCTGTCTCACCAAAATACACTTTAAAATTCTCTCTTCAGCCATCTTGATTACATCCCCCACTTTGCATCAAAGGAAGAAAATTACAAGCCACTTCAAAATAAAGCAGCAGCTGCTTGGGTTTAACTCTTAAATGCCTCTTCCAGAATAGCTGGCTCAAGTCAGATGCATTACAGAATTACAGGAGAGTGTTTATTCCTATAGGAATCACTTTGCAGAGAAGATGGCAGGGGATAAATGAGTGGTAATCAAATCCTTTAAAAGAAAAATAAAATCCAGTGATAGTGGCTGTAGGTGAGACCTGAGCCCTCCCAGAGTTGTTCCTGGGCTTGCCTTATGCTGTCTGCAGTACAAAAAACTTCCTCCCTTCCTGCCCCTGCAAAAAACCACAGTAGTTCTCTGAGGATCAGCTCAGATCAAACCTCTAGTCAGAGGAAACAGGCTTGACTGCCTGCAAATTCAAAGCTTACTTTAGGCATCTTAGTATCAGAGGGAAGTAGGAGTCATTTGTTTTGAGTAGTTTATACACCAGGTTACTCTATTTAGACCCATGGTCTTTAGACAGAGGAAAAAACAGTGCCAGTCTCCTCAGCTGTACTGCTTAATTACAGTTGGAACAAGGAGCTGGATAAAAAACTGTCCCAGGATAAGGCTTATATATTTGGTACAAAATCAAGGGGTCAATTAAAAGAACAGACTTGCTGGCACAGCAGTTTCTTCCATGGCTACAGCACGGTGGCTTAGGCAAAGGACTGTGTTCTGTGTGAGCCTTGAAATTGCACGTTTGAGATGCACAATGATGAGAAAGAAGTGAGAAGATAAGCTTGAAGCAAAGGGGAAAAAAAACCCAAACCTTTCTAAAATGATACTCATAAAATGAAGGCTGTACAACCCCAACACCAGCACAGGCTACTTGGTGAAAACAGACAACTTTTTAAAGTTAAATATAGTAACTGTGGGTTGGTTTGTTTGTTTTTAAACATGGACAAAAGACTCAGGGAAATCAAAGTCTAGTACAGCAGTTATTCAATTTGGGTTTTTTTTGACAAAGAAGCCCAGGAATCTGCCCATTTACTTTCAGCAGACAAGTTTTACAGATGCAGAAGCACAGCTGGAAGAGCATTAATATGGCAGTGATCTGTGGCACAAAGAAAAGACAAGGAGGCACCACAAGGGACTCTGGTTCCTCCCCTCCCCTTTATTACACATAGGCAGAAAAAAACAGTGGTTTTTCTCCTGTTTACTTACAAAGGAAAGGAATACAGAGCTTCAAGTCATTCCATATAATTCCATATGCAGCCTGGGGAAACTGCTAGCTGGCTACAGCACACCTTCTCTGGCAGGAGTCTACACTCTTGAATCAAGTGACAAGCCAGAGCAAACACAGCACCCTAGTGCCACCTGGAATTTCTTCCCCTGTCCTCCGGGGCTAAAGCTGGGTTGTCAATAATTAATCAATAATTAACAGGACGTGGGAACTCCAGCCCTAGCTGACTGCTCACCCAAGCTGCCATCCACATGGCTCAAGCAACGGAGCTTGGCACAGGAGCATGAATGGTGACATAAATACATTCCAAGTCAGGGAGAGGGGCAGAGAGGAGGACTGGTTATACATCAACACGTAGGTAGTCACTCCCCTGCCACTCACAGGCTCTGTGTGCAAAAAGCCCAGTTAATAGCACATTCCCCTCCTGAAAGCATTGATTTATTCAGGTTATGTATCAGGCTTTCTGCTCTTCCATGTGCATCCACGTAATAAAAAAGGGACCTGCAAAAGATGATGATTTCACTTCTAATGGGTAAAGACAGCTTCTACAAAACACCTTCCATTGCTGTGCTTGGTTTTTGTGTTTTTGGTTTTTTTTTTTAATAGAAACATTTTATTAGAAACATTTGGGGCTTTCTGATATCCCATAATCTTGTGGAATTGCAACATCAAGACTGAAGGCAAAGTCAAGTTATATGAAATTGTCCTCTCGGAAACAGAAAATGATGCATCCCTTCTCCTCCCACCCCAAATCACTCAATGTAAGAGCTCAAAGCAGATTGCACTGCAGCTCCCAAGAAGTTTTGCCAACAGGGAAGAGAGAAAAATAGCAAGCAGCTCAAATTTCAAGTAAGAGCAAACAGAAAATCATTATATTATAGTGACTGCAAGCCTTCAGCACAACAGGCAGTATAAGAAACTCCTTCATTGAAAATCTTTTGCAGGTCTCCCTTTTAAGGCCTTAGTGTCATTACAGAAAGAGGAATTATTTTTGTCTTGTGCTTGCAATTGCTGCCCTCTAGAGCAGCAACAACATCTCCTACAACTTAACAGTTACAGTGTCTAGTTGTCCACGACTGTGCAAAATACAGACAGGGAGGGATAGAACTATCAAGAGGTGTTTTAAGCTTGTTGCAGGTAAGTTATGTCAAAGACAGTATTTATGTGCCAAGTGTTTTAAACAACCACACAAACAGCCAAATGTTGAGCAACTGCAAAACGGCTGCAACTCAGATTCTCAACATCAGCCACAGCAAAGAAAAAGGAAAATCAAAAGAAACAAAAAAACCCCAAGCACTGTTATGAACATCGAAGAGTTTATCTTCACTGGGCAGAATAGTGAATTGCATTCCCAGAAGGGAAGACTGGATGTTGCAGAGTGACTTGGGATAACAAGTCAAATTGAGACCAGTGCAGATGTTGGCACAGAGATGACAAACACCAGCTGGGGCCAGTTCCAGAGTGGATTGTCATGGCAGGAGATCCTGTTGCTGAGCAAAGTGATAGCCATGAAGAATAGGGGAGCATTACCCCTCTCCCCAGAAGTTCTAGTCATTAGTTAAGGAACTTTAAGACAACTTCTCAAACTGCAGCAACAGGATATTGTTGGGTCTTTAGAGATTCAGTCCCAGAGCTCTTTTGGGTTCAGAGGAAGTAGAGGGAGTCTTTTGTGCCAAATCTATAAAGAAAATTGCAACAGAAAGACATCAGTTTTCATCAGTAAGAGGGACTAGATCAACCATGTCCACAACTAACAAACACAATTGCAGAGCACCTCAGTGCTTCAATATTCAGTTTCATTCTCTTGGAAACCCAGGCTTCACGTCTGATATTGGATGCTGAGCATTCTTCTGCTCTGACACTTGAGAATTCAGCTGCCCATAGAGGAAGAAAACTATATGGACAGACCTGTGTAATTGTTCATTAACAGACTCCTGAAAGGCAAATTGAAATCTATGTACCCCTTTCCAAGACAAGTCTAGGGAAACTCAGCATGCAGTTCAAGCCCATAAACTCTGGTCACTCACTGTTACTAAATAAAGACTAGTTTAGTACTAGTTTAAGCAGCATCATACCTATGGCACATAAGACACAGGAAGCATTCTAGGACAGAGAAGATGCTGCATGCTTGGCAGCAACAGGCATGAAAATGCTGGTCTACTTTATCATTGTTAACAGAACATACAAAAAACACTGCCTGGCTTTGTACAGGCTTTGTTAAACGATGACAAAAAATAATTAGTCCAAGCACTACCTCCCTCATCAGGCCTTCAGCTTCCCTTACACCTCATGGCAAAGAGTCCAGGCAGAATTTCTAGTAAAGAGGGCAGATCTCTCAAGACTGAGTCTGGTAGTAAAAGACAATGCCACTGAGCACCTGGCAGGAATACCAGGAGAGCTTGCTTTCAACTGTGTAACTGGAAGTGGGAAAGACTCTGGCTCAGATTTTAGTCCTGCTAACCATTTTTCATTTTGCAAGGCTGTCATAAATCCTAACAGCAGCTAGCTAACACGACTTGCTGACATCCATACCTCCATCAGAAACAGAGAGCTTTTCCAATTCAGCTTCAAGCTCAGCATCAGAAATGGGTGGATTCAGAGCCTTCTGGGGAACAGGAGGCAGATCTACAGGCTCCTTAGTCGAGTCCTGGAGGAGACTGTCCAGCTCCTTCTCAAGTTCCTCAGTGTCCATCTCTGCCAATTAAAGAAAATATTCAGTTCCAAGAAGAATTAAGTAGCATCTCTGCAGCACAAACTAGAGTCCAAGTTTAACAGAGGTATTACTACTCCCATCCATCATCACTCATCGTAATAAGGAACTCCCTGTGCTGCTTCTAAAGGTGAAAATTCAGTCCTGATCTCAGGGAGAAGCTGTTCCTTTAAAAGCCTTTGGGCTGAGGTATCTAAGGGCAAGAAAACATTTTGGCAGTGACAAACAAGCTGCAGCAACACACAGGCCAGAGGAAAACGATAATCACTTAAAAAACAAAGCTGCAGCCACTCTAAAAATAGATTTAAATCAACATTACACAACTCTGAACTAAAATCCACCAGCACTTAAAGATACTGCAAAGATTTGGAGATGCACAAATGATGATTTCCCTGCAACCCACTGTCAGAGAACAAGTTGTCAGTCTTCATTCCCTCTCAAGGCATCAGTAGCAACAGCCTTGGCATTTCAGTAAGTGCCTGTCCTCTCAGGAAGGAGGACTAGACACGTGGGGAGGAAGCACAAAGGGCCAGCAGTGACAAGAGAAGATGAGTAAAAGATGAAATATCCAAAACATACCTAGACCATTGATCCCCACTCCAGCCAGAGTCTGGGCTACTTCATCTTGAGTATCACAAAGCTGAGAAAAAATACACAGTGTTTGATATAGAATATAAAATAATCTTATGTCTTACTGTAGCCACCTATGTCAAAAGTAGAAATTACACAAAAAAAATTCAAAAGTTGACTTAAAGGCAGCAGGTACTTATACAAAAGAGACTTCCAACATGACTTTTTTCAGTAGCAAAAGCAGTAACAATGGAAGATTATTTAATAAGCACTACAAGACCAAGTAGCATGTCTGAGGATCAAACCTGAAACAGAATTTCACAGACAAAAAGAAAAAAAAAGAAAATCTCTCCCTAATTTTAGCTTCTGCACATAAGTAACAAGCCTGTATTGTGGCTCAGGAAGCTAAAGACCAATACATCTCAGCTATGAAATTTTACAGATAGCTCCTCAGCTCGCTAGTTGAAGTTACTATTTAAGTACATGGAGCTGAAGTTGCTAAAAAAGTAATCCCTTTCCATTTTATCCACCAGCTTCTGTAGACAGATTGCTCTCTTCATTTTAATTCATTCAGAATAAATTCATCTCCTTTCTCTTACTGAATTGCAGAAGAGTATGGGTTAGGCAGTTTTAAGACCCTTTTTTTATGCACTCAGTTGCACTCCAGCTTCCAAAGGTATGACTTGTATTTCTTTTTAATACATCTCACTAAACATTTTCTAGGAAAGTTGAGTGCTTACACAATATTACTAACCAAAAGAACACATGAAATGCATAAATTTGATGTAAGCTGTTATTACTGGCCAGTAGTAAATGCAAGTACATAAAACCAAACACAGCCAGTTATCTGAAGACCTCTGCTTGCCAATCTAAAAGGATCAAGATGAATTCAAGTTTGCTCTGGTGACATATGGAATAGAAACCAAACAGCAACAGAAGCCTCAGCATTAATAGCTGGGCAAGCTTGCTGTGTACATCTACCCACCACTTGCTTGTTTATTTATTAGGGGGCCTACAAGAAAGCTGGGGAAGGACTTTTCATAAGGGCAACTAATGACAAAACAAGGGGAAATGGGTTTAAGCTGAAAGAGGGGAGGTTTAGATTAGATATGAGGAAGAAGTTCTTCACTGTGAGGGTGGTCAGAGACTGGAACAGGTTGCCCAAGGAAGCTGTGGATGCCCCCTCCCTGGAAGTGTTCTCAGCCAGGTTGGATGAGGCTTTGAGCAACCTGGTCTAGTGGAAGGTGTCCCTGCTGATGGCAGGGGGATTGGAACTAGATGATCTTTAAGGTCCCTTCCAATTCAAACCATTCTATGATTCTATTTAGATGTGGTTGTTTCAGTACCTCTTGTATCTGATCCACCAGGTTCTCTGCCTTCTCCACAGTGACATCCTTCATAGACAGTTTCAGAGCTCCCACACCAGCTTGATAAGCATTAAATACCTTAAAAAAAAAAAAAAGAGAAAGATGCACAATACTAACTTAAAAACAATCAAGAGGCAGAGTAAACTTCTTTCAAGACCTGTTATCCAAGCAGGATCCTCAGAGAAATATTAACATGCAAGAAGAAAATGGAGCCACAAGCCATAACCTAACATCAGACTTGCTCTTTCCTAGAGCAAAGAATAAAGTCTCACCAGCCAGCTTACACCCCTCAGACATGAGCTCTGACAAGCAGGTAAAGCAGCACAAATGAGAAGAGTGGGGCTAAAGTGAGAAGCACAAGACAAAATTAACACATTACCATCTGGTCAGTCTGGGAGGCGTATATACGATCCAAGATCCCCTGCACCGCATCCAGCTTGGAGTGAAGCTCCTCAATGCGCCTTTCTGTCCGTCGTTTGGATTTCAAACATCTCAGTGCCTGCAGGTATCAGATATACAGACTTGGATCACAAACCAGGTAGTAGCCAAAGGAAATATAAAAAAAAAATTAAAATAATAATAATAATCAAAATTAAAATTGCAATCCCTGTGCAGCCAGACACACAGACACCAGCTGGTTTTAAGAGCCAGGTATTTCCATTTCTCTTCACCACATCACTCTGGACAAATATATTCTTATCTCCATCTTAAGGAGACCTCTGGCCTCAGAAACACACCACTTCAACACATCTAAGTATACAATGCCTAACCCTGGTGATGGTCATTATCTGCAGTTACAGACTAGCTCCAAGACACTTAACTTGTAGTTCCTCCCAAGTAGAGCAGTACTTACCAATTGCTTTTTCCCAGCTCGACAAGCACTCCGGGCATCCTCTTTACATCTGTACAGGTGAAACAAGGAAAAGCAGCTTATTCCTTTGCAAGGAGGAGTTATTTTACAAATCAGCAACCATCCTCACTACCTTACTCTAATCCAGAGTTGACCAAGTAACAATGCATTTTGGATACAACCACCCTCAAGCCATTATTGCTTCTCAGAAGTAGCCCTTGAACGTGTTCCAAATCTTTGCAAAAACTTTTGACATCCACTCACTGCATGTTTTTTTTCATGGGGGTAGAGAACAAAGACTGGAAAACCTGCTCTACCACATGACTGTGGCTACTGTGTTTACTGAACAGGAAAGAATGACTTGCACTTTCAGAAAGCAGCTTGGTTCTAACTAATTCACAGGAATATAAGGTTCTATAGCACAGGGATATTCTTCCCACCACCCTTCCCCAAATTACTTCTCTGCTTCCTGGGAAAGGGACTCCACCTTCTGTGACAGCAGCTGTTCACTTTGCATCAACTGATAGACTCCAATGTCCACATCATTCATGGGGGAGACTTTGGCATGAAGGCCCCGGGCAAACTTCACTATCTAAAGAAAGAGAAGGACTTGCTCGAGTCACTTGTCTCCTGTGCCTGCACTAGAAATATTTTCACTCTGATGGAAGGAAAAGATGCTTTTACACCCTCAGTTTGAGCCTTGGAATAGAGTGATGAGGACATACAACTCACCATTAATCTAATATTAATCTAGACAGAATCGAGTGACATCAGTGTGAGAACAGAAAGCTTTAATGGAACACCCTGAAGATTTAAAGTTGTCCTGGTGCTCTGAATAATAATTAATAATAATAATTCAGAGCACCAGGCAACGTCACACTTTTAACTACTTCAGTACTGAAGTGTACAGTGCAGAACACTACAGGCAAACACACCATCTTAGAGACAAGAGCTCCTGCATCTCTAGTTACTGACAGACAGGAAAACCTTGTCACAGGAAGTGGAACACTGATTCCAGCAGCATGTAAAGATTTTAATTTGGGTAGCTGAAAACAGTCAACCTGTGAGTAGCCAACTAGAGTATCTGTCACTTATCCAGCTGTTAAAATTACACATGTAATACTACAAATGTTTGATGGAGGAAAATAAGAACCTGTCATGCAAGAATGAGGATTTAGTCTCATCTATAACCAGGTTTCAATGTTGGGAGTGCATAGAATTGACTTTTCCAAGCAGAGAACACCCATATTTAGCCAATAAAGTATTCTTTGCAGCCAGATGAAATGCAAGACAGGGATTATACCACCCAAAAGCAGTCACCTTTACCCTGTACCTTCTCTCCATTCTGTTCCAGGATCGTGACTCTCTTTTCCTTTTGCAGTTGGAGCAACAACAAGTAGAATGTCCTTTCGTCTGGACAAACACCGGCACAGAGGGAACGCAGCTCTGAGAGGGCAACAACAGGGTGAGAAGAAAGCGTGGAGTTCTGATAAAGGCGATAAACTTCCTCTGCCTTCTCCTGAAAGGAAGCAACAGAGCTGTCTATTAGTTTACACAGGACTCTTACTTCTCTCACAACAACTGCCAAGTCCACACCTGCTTCCTCCCACACACTAAGGGTAAAAAGTTAAACCTATGACGTTTTGGGTGAGCCAGGCTTTCAGAAGGAGTTGTACATAACATTCAAAAGCAATTACAATGCTTTAAAAATATCATTAATAATGGAAGGGTAAACAGTACAGTTTTCCATGAGAAACAAAACTACACTAGTCACATTCCCCGTGCAAATGCTACAGAACAACATTAAGGGACACACAGGAAGCAAGTTGGCCTCCTCTGTGCTTCTTGAAGTCCACCTCTCACCCCAAGAGAGAGACAGACTCCAATAAATCAAATAAAACCTTTAAAGCCAATAAAACCTTTTCTTGAATCCACACTGTAATTGTACTCATCACTTATAAGCAGCCAGAGGAAAAATCTTCCCCATTTCAAGTGAGAGCTGTGGTCCACTTAAGGTTATAAAAACAACTCTTGCCATCCACCCCCAGATTCCACATCAAGGCTTGTGGTTTCCCAGGCACCTTTTTAAAAGGTTTCTCTTCTCTCCCATGCACACACACTCTCTGAAAGGGCTGAGGAATACCCAGTGCAGAGGGAAGTCACTGTCTGCTATCAGAGTAACTACAAATAAAGGAACACATCTAAAAAGCTCTTGTATTTCTGCTAGTCCCAGTCCTTTAGACCCCACTTACACGCAACAGCAACAAGTCTTGGTGCTAATTTTAACACCCAGTGAGAAACACAGAGAGGGACCCAAGGTCTTGGCTGTCAGTGCTGCACCAGCCAAGTGTGACTGAGCAACAATGAGTTATATGAATTCACAACATGACCCACAGGTCCACCACTAACAACGTGCCAAAGAAAAGGTCTTTGACAGGATCCCAGGGCAGGTCTAATCGTGTCTGAAAAGGCACATTGAGAGCACAGGCTCTGAAGTGAAAGCAGCCTTTAATAACGCACACGTGAGCTCAGCTCGATGACACACAGGACTGACAGCCAGCAACTTCTTCCTCACCTGCTTCTCCCTACACAGATGACACTCAATCTGCAAGTTTCTCTCGTATATTACACTGCACAAACTCAAACCTGAGATTTACAGCAGTCTCACATCACACCACTTGCCTTCCTAGGCAAGCAAACCTGTCCCTCCCATTTCTTGGAAGTCAGTGTGTTAGTTCCAAGAACCATCTGTAGATATGAACTATTTCTTAGCCCCAAGTTATCCCATCCATCCCTCTACACGCTTTTAAACATCTAAAAAGTACAAATGAAGGTCTGTGCAATCCTGATCTTTTCTTGCTAGCACATAAAATGCCTCATAACTTTTCTGGAGACGTATAATCCTGAGAAAGTTCTCAACAACACTCACCTGAAGCAGCTCCACGTAAATCAGAACTTCTTCTTCCTCTGGTATTTTACTATCACCCAGCACGCTGGAGAGAGTCCACTTCAGGGGTTTCAGAATGAAGACACCCACACCCCAGGAGATCCAGCTGCTGTCTACACTGGCCATGAAGTCTGACTCTCTCTGCAGCTTGCCACGTCTAGAGAAAAGACACACATGTGGAAATGGATGTGGTCAGTCCTAAACCCTTCCACTGGCAGTGAGCAAGAGTGCCAGCATGGAGAATTATTATTATTATTATTATTAACAGAAACATTGCTCTACACTTTGAGCATTCACAGTCCTAGTGGTGTTTTTTAACATCAGTTTCTGGCTGAAGTTTGAGGTGTTACTACTGGGTATGAAAGCGTGCAGCGGTCTCTGCTCCTCCCAGGGTTCCTCTGGACACAAGGATCTTTGATTTATTATTTTTCCAACTATTTTTCCAGTTTGTTTTGCAAGTTTCACCCAGTTTTCTGACTTGCAACTGATGAGGCATCGAACAAGGAAGTGACAGGGAGTGTCAGTTTTTAGAGGGGGCAGCTGCAGGATGCTTCATTTGCATGTTAAATGGCAAACATGTTTTATTCTCAGATCTAGAGATTTCATTTTTTGTGTTACAGACTCAGCTGGCTCCTGCTGTTCCTGAATCTTTTCAAGGTATCAAGTCCCAGGCTCTAGTTTCACAACACAAAACACCTGGTTGCAAATACCAACACACCACATCCCCACATGCCCATACAGCACCACATACCATTCACAGCTGGTCATCACAACAATCATTTCAGTGAACACAGCCCAATTTAACACAAAGCTTCCCCTGCACCCACAAGCTCTCCGAGCACGGTATTCCCTCGGGATCCTGCATTCCCCATGGCACACTGCCCTCCCACACCTCCTGTGAACCCCAAGGTGAGCTCCTCTGACTCTCTATCCGTGCTTTACCTTGCACAGGGCTCCCAAATTCTCCTCTCACAACACAAACCCACATTCCCTTGGGTCTCTCGGTGCTCTCCTCTCCTTTGCAATCCCTGGCCCAGCAATAAAACCCCCTCCTGCTCTCCCAGCGCTTGGTGCACGCAGGGACAATCACCCCACCAAGACCAGCACCAAGCTTTCCCTCATGTCCCCCTCGGTTTATCCAGCTCTCTCCCTGCCTTGCACACAGCGGGCATCTTCCAGGCTGGCACCACACG
>NW_010337254.1:518-1343 GCF_000700745.2 Antrostomus carolinensis | reverse complement strand
GTGGCCATCGACAACAAGAAGGGTGAGCAGCACCCGAGACCTGCCAGAGCAGCAGGGAGGAGAGGGACCTGCCAGGGGGTGATGTCCCTGGGGTGGGGTCCACAACCTGTTGGTACTGCTGTGCCCCCAACACCATCCCCCTCATACAGTGTGGGAGGCCCTCACCTCAAATCCATCCAAAATCCCTGCTCAGCCCTGCCCAAGGCAGAGCGAAGCTGGCCATGCCACCTCTGCCTGCACAGGTCCCCTCTTGGCAGGGCTGAGCCATCCTTTCAGCATTGACATCTTTGAGGACTACATCTACGGTGTCACCTACATCAACAACCGCATCTTCAAGATCCACAAGTTTGGGCACAAGGCTGTCACCAACCTGACGTCTGGCCTCAACCACGCCACCGACGTTGTGCTCTACCACCAGTACAAGCAACCAGAGGGTGTGTGCCGGGCCCAGGACCCCCTGACCTGCTCCTGGGGTGGGAGGGAGGGAGGTGCCCAGTGCCTGATCTCTGATGCAGGTGCCAGAGGTCAAGGGGACCACTGGCAGAGCTTGGAGCAAGAGGGGACTCAGTGATCTGGGGCTTCAATGACGAGCTGTCAGGTGGTGACCCCAGGACTGGCACAGGGTTTGAGCAGCTGTAGGGCTGCGGGGGATGTCCCAAAGCTGTTGGGGGGTGGTTGTTTACCAGGAGTGCTGTGGGTCACCCTGCCATCCTCACCCCGTGTCATCCCCTCCCCTCTCGGCAGTGACCAACCCTTGTGACCGTAAGAAATGCGAGTGGCTCTGTCTGCTCAGCCCCAGTGGCCCCGTCTGCACCTGCCCCAACG
>NW_010337254.1:0-201 GCF_000700745.2 Antrostomus carolinensis | reverse complement strand
CCAACGGCAAACGCCTGGACAACGGCACCTGCGTGGTCATCCCCTCACCCACCGTCTCCCCTGTCGGTAGGTGGTCTGGAGGATGAGGAGGAAGAGGATGAGGGGGGTCCTACCTGGCGTGGTCCCACTCATCTCCATCCCTCCCTCCCTCCCAGTGCCCACCACTGACACCTGCGACCTGGTCTGCTTGAACGGCGGCAG
>NW_010337253.1:32231-47591 GCF_000700745.2 Antrostomus carolinensis | reverse complement strand
TGGTTATGTCCTCATAAAAAACTATCAGGTTTCAAGTATAGTTATGATCCCATGTGTTTCCAGCCCTTGAAAGAAATGTTTTATTTCCTGAAATAATTACCACCTTTGTTTCACCTTTACAATGTTTTGTTTACATTTAACCCTTCTTTCTTCTGGGAATGTTACTCCATAGTGGAGTTTTGGCCCATGACCAGAATTTTTCTCACTTTCTCAGTATGATCCATGAAGAGAAAATTGGAATCTTTCTCTTACAGCTGCGCTTAATCAAATATATAGTCCTTTTGGTAATTTGCAAAGCTAACTTTCTTACTTTAAATTTTGCTTTTTAAAAGTCTTGAAATCCACTAACAGTGCATGAAAACTACATGACTTTTCCCAGAAAGTTCTGGTGGATTGACTCATCCCCTCCATAGGATTATATTTCCTTCATGCAGATTCTGCGATCCTGAGTCATTCTGTCTGAGAACACTTAGAGAAAAGGGGTTGTGATGGATACAACTCCCCCCCCCCCCAATTTTGTTTGGCTACCATGGCAGTTAGCTTGTGTTCAGTACAAAGCTGAGAACTCAAGAACTCAAAAAACAGGAGATGCAGAAAGCTGAAAGACCAACTTTGAGATTTTTGCCTGCTGTGAGGGAACTTTATTTGATTACTTTGTTTGCTTGTACATTTATTTTTGGAGAAGGATGAACTGTCCATTGTTTTACTTCATTATGAAAATGGAACTATTGTTGAGGAGCTCTACAGTGTGGGATGGGCTCTTATTTTGGTTCCTAAAAGAAAACAAAATTAATTAAACTATAACTCTTTTGCCTTGGTTTAAAAGATAGTGCCTTTTTATTGTTATGCATTCTTTAGTAATTATTACCACTTGTAGTGCACTGCAAACTAGAAACCCTGCCTTTAATAGTACAGAGATATTCAGTTCATATCACTCAGTTATTACAACTTTTTATTGTAGCAAGGCTGTGATCTAAGTACCTTTGGCATAACTCACAAACACCTCAGAAACAATACCTTAGAAGTGGAACAGTATAATTCAATGTTGCTTAACAGCAGCAGGACACACATTACAATTTTGCTCCATTTTGCAGCCCTAGATGCATTGGCTGTGTCAAAAATCCACACTGCTCAAATAAACCCAGATCACCGACTGCTTTGAGTCAGTCTGTGCATCTGATTACTGTATTGGAATTGTGGTTACTGTGTTAGTTAGCTGAGAAAAATTGTCCATTCTTCTATATGGAGCCTGATAGCATATAAAATGATTGATTTTCCCAGGACTGTTTGGGCTGTGGTACTGGAAATCACAGATGCCAGGGCTGGCCCTAGTTCTGCCCACCAATATGGTTCAGCTAAATGCACTGTTGTTTTCTCTCTTTATTTTCTGAAGTCCTTAATGTTAACCTGGCTTAGGTTTTAATCTAAATTTCAGGTAATAATGTGTTTTTGTGCAGTTATTCTTTGTTCTTATGCCTTTGTGGTGGTTTTAATCCAGCCAGCAGCCAAACACCACACAGTTGCTTGCTCACCCTCTCCTGCCTAGGAAATTGGAAAGAGAATCAGAAGGGTAAAAGTGAGAAAACTCATGAGTTGAGATAAAAACAATTTAATAATTGAAATAAAATAAAAAATAAAATAATAATGACCATAATAATAATAACTAAGAATGGAATATACAAAGGAGTGATGCACAGTGCAATGGCTAGCCAGACGCTGACCGATGCCCAGCCCATTCCCCAACACAGACAATCCCGAAACCAAAATCACAGTCCTGAAAGAGAGAGAGAACTCAAGTGAGCCCCTTTCCAGTCAACCCTCCTTTTGATACTGAACATGATGTTATATAATATGGAATATCCCATTGGAATATCCAAATGTCATTTTAATCTTACTATGCCAAACTCAATTTCTTCTGCACCTACAGACGAGCAAAACATGGAAAGTCCTTGAATTTTTTAGCAACAACTAAAAACATAAATATATTATCAATATTCTTCTCATACTGAATCTAAACCACTTTGCTATTCTAGTTACTAAGAAGAAAATTAGCTATATCCTAGCCAAAATCAGGACAGCCTTGTAGAGAAACATATTGGAAACAACTCCTTATGCAAAGCCTTAAAGTTCATACTTGAAAATTTGATTGATCAGATTTAACACCAAAACCCATAGCACTTAGGAATGCACAAGTCTAAATTTTATCTCAAAAGTAAGAAATTGCCAGCTAGAGTCTATTCTATGGGTTTTGTCCAACTTGAAGCTACGTATTTGTCCAGACCATCATGGGACTCAGAAGAATGACAATGCAAGGTAGAATGGGCTTCTCAAGCGTGAAGACCACTTAGCTATAGAGATTAGTTCTCTTTATTCTGCCCACTTCCACGGAACAAAAGAAAAAGGTTTTTGATCAAAGAACAACTGGAAGAGATGCTGACTTTCAAAAATAGATTTGATGTAACTTCAAGATATAAGTACATAAATAATTAGCCAAATCAGTTCCAATGATAATGTTAAAACTGCATGTGGATTTGAAGGTAATTGCAGGTCTAAGTGGAATAACCTGATTCAATTAAGCCAAACGCCCAGAGAGACTTAAAACTTCAAAAAAGTTTTTGATTCAGGCCTTGTACTCACTATGAAATGACTAAAAATTATGTGAGGTCAAATTCACTGCTTCTATATCTAATATTCCTCCTTTGAGCTGTAATATAGAATTGCATGCAACTGCTCATATACTGAAACACATCCTACTTTTGTAAAAGCAGTGCTTAGGAAAGATTTAATGTATTTATTATTCAAAAAGATAAAGCAAGGCTATTGCTTTGAAATACGTTAAATTTTACCATTATTAAAGTGTCTTTTTATATGAAAGAGTTTTTGAAGAATTGCTATTACACTATCATACTTTTATTATTAAACTTCCAGTTTAACATGACATTTTCCTTATTTTTTTACCAAATGATAAATATTTGTTGTGTTTCTTATTTTTCTTGAGTACAGTGCTTTTGTCCCCCTGGTCTTGTGCAGTGTAATAACAATTTTAATTTCAGATATGAAATAGATGCTTAAAATGTCATGTAAGATTTTGCTGACACTTTTCAAGTTGCTCTTAAAAGGACTAGTAATTGCAAGACAGCAAAAGAAGCAAATTATTACAGATAAGCATGTTAATAAATTCTTATTTGGGACATACCTTTATAAAATGGAAGATTCAGAAAAAACTCTCAGTAGAACTGTTCTAGCAAGACCATATTTAACAAAGCTACATAAATGGCTTAATTGTTCTAGTCAAGATAGTAGATCATGGATTACATGGGTAGGCCACAAATCTTTTAAATGCAAATTTAAATACATTTTTTTTAAAAAATCCTCTGACTAGAGAGCAGGGACACCACCTCTCACTTAGCAGATGGGGTTTCATAGTAATTTTTAATGGACTTTACTTTTTGATGGGAAAAGGTGATATTTCCTTAATCCTGGGCCATCACTGCAGAATATCCACGGGTCTATTGTGAAATCCTTTCATAATGTGTTTTGATAGGGTGAGTCTTTAAAAGTTTTGGGTGTCTGCAGTTATTTCTTAAAGTATTGATACTTCAGTTAACTCATTCTGTTAATTTTAATGGGAGATGTGAGACTAGCAACTTCTGATCAGGCTTGACCATGGCATCATACATAAGATAATATTTTATGTTTCACTGAAATAATTTGTTATAATTATAATGGATAGTTTGTTTCATGAAGATGTTTAGTTCACTGAAGTCTTAAGGGATTCTGAAATGTCTGAAATTTTTAAAAATTGCTTAATGTTATGTCATGCTATCCCATGTATTTAGGAGTGATCTCTGTATTTATAAGCAATTTCTTGGCACAATTAATTTGTTTTACTCTATGACCTTTTTACAAGTTATAGCAACTTAATGGATGAAAAATCCATTCTAAATTATACCTGATTCATGCCATTTAGTTTTTTGGTCTTCTGATATTTTTTGATTATTATCAAAACTACCCATCTCATCTAGTCTCATTCTAACAACCTTTGCATGCTTTCTCAGGTAAAGTCAAAGCTAAGCCCCCTCCTTGTATTGCAAAATATTTTCACTTAGAAAACACTTTTATGTCCTTCCTGCTAATTTTATGGGTTACCTCTTTAAGAAGAGAATTGAAATATTGTTATTGATATTTTCTTTTTTTTTTTTCTCGAAGAAAAATTGATTTTAATGTGGAGTCCTACTTAAAAATCAATGACACAACCTGACTCAGGCTTTGGCACTGAAAAATCTATACTATTCTCAGTGGACATGAATTTCATAAGCTTAGAATCTGAAGACACATTATACAAAAGTGAAAAAATTCTCCCCTGAGGTAAAATGTCAACTAAGTTATAGCACGTTTTAACAAATCAGTCTAATTGGCACTGTTCCAATCCAGAAGGTGCTTATATCCAGGTAAAATTTATATTAATATATAAGTGTGTGTGTGTGTGTGTGTGTGTTTGGAAATAACACCTATCAAATCCCCAAAAAGTTGGGTTATGAGTGACTTCTATACTTGTTTGCACTTTAGACTCAATTTATCTGTGACATATCACTCCTCAGCATTGTCTCATGGTGATACCAGAAATATTGGAGTGTTCACAATAAAGACTGATAAGCAACAATTAATTAAAATAGGATTTAATTAGGAGTGTAGAGTAGATTTAATAGGTGACCTGATATGGAAATATCCAGATGACAGGTTTTCAGTTCCCTTCAGATAAAAGCAGCTAGGGTAGGAAAGAAAGGGGAAAAGGGAAATAGCCTAACAAGGATTATGATGAACTTTGACCAGTTTATGGGAAGTATCACGTGATTCTGAAAGTTCCTTTCCATTTCACATTACTATATCTTCCCCTGAGCCCTGCACAAGACCAATGACATTTAAACGACATTTAAAGGTATCCTAGTGATATTTAAAAGTATGAAATTCAAAAGCAATATAAGCTAATATTTTTCTATCTTGTGTATGTTTGGCTTCAAGGAACTGTTGCTGAAGTTTTGCCAAAAAATGTTTTATGCAAAAAATATAGTTGCTCTGAAACACAGGTTAGCTCTTGGGATGCACTGTGAAATTTTTCATACATCTTGGAGCAGATAATATGCCTTGCTTGTCAGAGTTTAAATCAATGTTGTGGTTTTTACACTTTCTTTGAAGTATCTTCTTTAATGTTATCACCAAAATAAATTATTTGCTTAGAACAATTTTCGATATTGTCCACTGTGGTCAGGCCTTCTTTTTAACTAAGAAACAATTGTTCACAGTCATATATTCTTGCTGGAATCCTCATAGGTCTATGAGTAGTACTGGTCTCTTATTAAATCATTAATAAAAAATACTGTTCAAAGAGAATAGGAAGAAAATTGTCAAGAATTTAATATACTAATAGAGAGTGAGTACATGAGGCAAGAGTTTGAACAGACAGCTGCCATCTAGATGGCATAGGTCATTCAGAAAAAAGATATCTTTCCATAATCAGCAAACATCAAAACTTGAGTTGGTCCCCTGTGTTAAAACAGGCTTCTATATTGGATCTATAAGGTTCTGTGTTTTTTTGAGAAAGTTTTCAAAGGCAAGATACTAGCCAGATTAGGAGGGTTCAGTACTTCCAAGGCTTCCATGGCTTATTGTGAAAAAAACCCTTCATTGTTAGAGAGATAACATTAATGAACAAGAAGAGAAACGTTCAGTGAATGCTACCTATACTCAATGCAGAGAATGGACAGTCCAGGTTTTGTGTCCTCTCCCTGAACCAAGTTGCTGGCCAAGTGATTTCAGGATGACTTTTACAATTTTTTTTTTTTTTTTTATAAAATAGAGATATTTTAATTTTCTCCCTTCAACAGGCACTTTCGGACTGAATCAAATTATGCTTCTGAAGTTATTTGTAATATTCAAGTGAAGGTTAGAACACAAAAATGCATGACATCTTTAAGCAGAAGGTAATAAATAGATATTGAGTCAAAAATAGCACTCTGCTAATATTTTATTGTCATTATTTGGATCAGTATTTTGAAAATGTTATTTAAAATATTTATGGGATACAGGAAATGTTATTCTCCAGACCAAAAAAAAAAAAAAAGCAGACAATGAAAAGTTAGAACAAATGACAGAGCCATGATGACAAATGAGGAAAAATACAAGTAGTTACAGAAAAGCATTATTTATGAGCTGAATTCAGGAGACTGAATCACTATAGTGCACATAAATATGGCGCAACACTGATTTTGGTGACTCTTTATCGCAACTCTGTAATACATAGTATGGAATAAACCAAAAAAAAGGACAGAGGGCCAAAGATAAGTCAGTTTACATTATGCTATTAATGAAGAATAAAGAACAGCATGGAAACAGACAAATCTTGCAGGATAGGGAAATGACAACTTCAGACTCATCTTTAATAACCTGAAAGATTTATCACTCCCTTTGACTGCTGGAGCTGTAGGCAATTTTTCTGTTGTCTATCTGGTACCTCAAGATATTACACAAAGAAAAGGCAGCAAATATGGAACTGAGGAGGAGATTGAAAATATCCCAGAGATGACCACTATGACCATGTTAGTTCAAATATGCCAGTCCTCACATTTGTGGCAGCCCTTCATTCGAAGCTTATTTGGACTTGTCTAAAACACGCACGTGGATATTTAAACATTGGTGAGAGGTATGTTCCCTCAACAGAAGCTCATTCTCAAGAGGGAGTCTGTTAACACATTTTTCTGATGAGTAATGAACAGTGCATTCCTTGTTACTGTACAAGACAGCACCTATTTTCACAAGTTTCATCAGTGATTTTCAGTGATAGTTGGGACCAAGGTTGATGTGCAGACACAAGTCACTGTCATGGGAGCATTTCTCCAAAGTTTATCTATTGGAGGATCTTCCTTCTATTCCTCTCATGATCTGCCATGCAGGACAATATTTACTCAAAATGGGAATATTATTTCTTCCTAATCTCCTCTGCCATGTCAACAGACACAGGCTTGGCATTTGTCCTCCCAGACTCAGCACAGCTTTTCATTCTGTTTATCCATCAGAAAACAATTCAGATTTTTTTCACAAATTTCTGTTTCCTGATGGTTTAGTGTACCTCCTTTCTAAATTTTTTTGTTTGTTTTGGTTTCATTTGGTTTACCCAAAGGTTCCAAATTTATACCTTGTGGAGGCTTTTCAGCTAGCCAAGAGCATGGTAGACATCACTAGGTCCAGAATCAGCACTCGATTGCACCATTCAGGTCACCTTGCTTAACTGTGAACATCATAGAGATGTATGCTCACCTATGGATCCTGTGCTCACAGTTCCAACAATCTTTTGTCATGGATTGCTTCTTTTTGCTCTGGAGCCAGTTCTGCCACCTGTGCCAACATATCAGTGCATATACAATGTCCATAAATGCCCAGTTAACAGATGCTCGAAATCCTTCACCTGGGGAGGAATAACTGCACGCACCAGTACAGGTTAGGAGATGACCTGCTGGAGAGGAGCTCTGAGGGAAAGGACCTGGGTGTCCTGGTGGACAGCAGGCTGGCCATGAGCCAGCACTGTGCCCTTATGGCCAGGAAGGCCAAGAATATCCTGGGGTGCATTAAAAAGAGCGTGGCCAGCAGGTCAAGGGCGGTTCTCCTCCGCCTCTACTCTGCCCTGGTGAGGTCACATCTGGAGTACTGCCTCCAGTTCTGGGCTCCCCAGTACAAGAGGGACAGGGATTTTCTGGAGAGAGTCCAGTGGAGGGCCACAAAGATGATTAGTGGCCTGGAACATCTTCCTTACGAGGAGAGGCTGAGAGCTGGAATTCTTCATCCTGGAGAAGAGAAGATTGAGAGGGGACTGTATCAATGTCTATAAATATCTGAAATGTGGGGGCCAAATAGGTGGGGCTGGGCTCTTTTTGGTGGTGGCTAGAGACAGGACAAGGGGCAATGGGCAAAAACTGGAACACTGGAAGTTCCATACAAATTTAAGGAAAAATTTCTTTACTGTGAGGGTGACAGAGCACTGGGACAGGTTGCCCAGACAGGCTGTGGAGTTTCCATCTCTGGAGATGTTCAAAACCCACCTGGATGCTTTCCTGTGCAACCTGGTGTAGGAAACCTGTTTTGTCAGGGCGGCTGGACTAGATGATCTCCTGCCTACCATTCTGTGATTCTGTGATTCTGTAATTAGTCTTCAAACTCTAGTCTGTAATTTCTGAGGTACATTCACAGATAGGCTATGAAGAAAAAGTTAGAACACACAAGTGCTGAATTATCCTGACTTCACAGCAACCTCCAGACATTACTACAGATTTGGAAGGCATCACGTGTTGGTACAAAATAACAGGTCCCAAATCCCTGGTCTAACCATCCAGAGGTTTAGCCAGCGTAATGCTCAGTAAATGGGATAAGGTAAGATCAGAGGATCATCAATAGTATTATCACTTGGTATAAATATATGTGGAAACAAAAAAACTTTTGCAAAAGCAGACTCATGGATGGATTGGTGTGTCCTGATCAGAGTATAAGATTGCCATCTTTGCAAGACTTTATAGTACTGAGGCTTCTTTTATTGTCTCTGTGTTGGGAGTTCTTCAATTACTTGAAGACAATGTTAGAGAGAAGGTGAAGATGGACAGACTGCCCAGGGAGTCTATCAAGTCTCTGTTACTGGAGAACTTAAAAATATGATTGAGCAAGGCCCTGGGCAACCAGATCCAGCTATAATGTTAGCCCTGCTACAAGCTAGAGGTAGGACATGATGACCTCCAGAGGTAGCCACAGATCTCTGTCCCACTGTAAGGCCAACATCTACCTTTTGAATACTGGCAATCAGCCAGTTCCATTGCTGCCTCTATGTTCAGCTTTGATGGTTTTACAAATGCAGTGGCACTGCTTTGTGTCACATCAGCAGGGTCCCACCCTGTCTCCTTGCAGAGATCAATCATTGACCTTTCTACCTAACCCAAGAGGCAGAGAAACACAAAGTTGTGCAGAAATCCAGTACCAGAGCAGAAAACCACACTGAACAACTATTTTTGTCTCCCACTGGAAATGAATCTGAACTGCTCTGTTGAGTTCATTTTTGATGGGAACCCAAACTGAGCTGCAAAAATTTTAGCCTCAGCTAAATGGAGAAACATCTGGTTCCAGTCCTAGTCTGCAGGGCTGAAGAGACCTAAAGACTTCCAGAACAGCTAGAAACAAGAGGTTATTAAATGGATCCTTTCTGATATGCTTCCTCAGTAATCCACGCATGGATGAAGAGAGGTTTGTGGGGGTCACCACAAGCATAATTTGATTGACTGGCTGTGATTGCTGTAGCACACAAAAAATCTTTTCTCACTTAAAAAAATCCTCATGCTACTTTTTGAAAATCTCTCTTTGCACTGCTTACCTACTGTGATTTATGTTTTCACAGACAGCATAGAGGTGCTCATGTTTGATGTATCCTTTCATTCACATCCACCCCTCCTCTAGCTCTGTGGCCTCCTTTTCTAAAACTGCAAGTAGAATCATTTCCTTTATTCTAAGATAAAATGATTTATAATCAATTAATAAGCATTGCTGAGGCTTTTGTTTGCCTGAAGCATAATTTCCTATTCATTTTTTGCATCTGAACTATTCAGCATTGCCTTTTGGTTCTCTCTGAAAATACTCTTGAGAAGCCATGCTTATCAGCCAAGAAGCATCCAACAGCAAAGCATGTGCATTTATAAAAAGACTATCACTTTTGTGCTAACTTTGATTGCCAGTTTCTACACTTAAAATGAAAATGAAGCTGGTGGTAAAGCCACAGTGCTAGATATCTGAATTCATTACACTGAATTATGTGAATTTCCTTTCTTTCCTTCAACTCCCTCAAGTGGCATAGATTAATTTATAGAGTGTATGTGTTTTTAACATCTGCAAAGTTCTTATGTGGATTGATGTACTGAGAATAAAACTTAAAGCAGCCATTACAAGGGTAGTGCAAACATTATTCCCCTTAATGAATTTTGCACACCTGTATTTTTGAATACCATTTTGGGAAGTAGGAGTGGAATAGGGATAATTAGAGAAGTTACTTTACTGACACAGTAGGAGATGTATAATTGCACAGGTCACAAAGCATAAAAAGCCATGTTGAATGTGAAGACTGATTTTCCAGAGAGATTTGTGTGGAGCCATTTGAATCCACAAAATTTACCCTCCACAATAAACGACTCAGAATACTTGTTCCTCTGAGCACCTGATTTACATTAGCAACTGGTTACTTAGAGACACAAGCACTGTGATTTGTGTCCAAAAGCCAGTTTTGTACACAGATTTTCCTCATTAAAATGGGAGTTACTTGTTTTGAGATTTTTGTCCTGAAATGCCTAAAACCAAAACCCAGTATTTTTGAAAACATACTTAATACACCCCACTCGGGTCACTCCATCGTTTCTTGGTGGTTTTAAACAAAATAGGAGCAAGGTAATAGTTTATACCTTTCATCCTTTGATCACCTGTCAAAATGACAGCAACACCAACCTGTGTAATGATTTCTGGCTATCACTGACTTAACCAGAAGCAAACATCATGTTCTATAGATCATGTTGCGATTTAAATTCACATTCTTCAAATTCCCCAATATATTTTTCAGATGGTTAAAATTAGGGACAAGGAGCTTGTTGTCCATTGAAGATGTTTCTGTAGAGTTCAAAGAGAAGCCTTAAAAAATTGGTAGTGAATCACAAAATAATTCAGGTTGGAAGGGACCTCTGGAGGTCAGCTTGTTCCATCTCCTTCTCAAAGCACGGCTAACATCAAAGCAAGGTCAGGTTGCTCAGGACACTGTCCGGTCAAGTTTTGAAAATTTCCAAGGACATCTCCACCACCTCTCTGGCCAGCCTGCCCCCTTGCTCAACCACTATTATTATGGAAAGCCTTTTTTTTATATCCAGACAGCATTTTCTGTGCCAAAAAATGCAACGGATGCTTCCTGCCTTTTGCCGTGCACTCCTGAGAAAAGTCTGACTTCATCTTCTCTGTAAAAACCCATTAGGTAGTGGAAGATGGTAATTAGATCCATCCTTTGCCATGTCTTTCCTAGACCAAACAAATCCTCAGTCTCTCCTCATACACCATATGCTCCAGCCCCCAGCCATCTTAGTGACACTCCACTTGACTTGCTTCAGCTTACTGATGTTTCTTGTACTAAGAGGTTCAAAATCAGACCCAATGCTTCTTGCAAATGCTGAACAGAGGGGAATGGTCACTCCTCTCGACCTTCTGGCACCAGAAAGGTCTGATAATGCAGCCCAGGATGTGGTAAGACTCCACTGCCTCAAGGGCTCATTGTGGACTTACATTCAGCCTTTTGCCCACCAAGATCAACAGAACTTTCTCTGCAGAGCTGTTGCTCAACCATGCAATCCGCAGCATGGAGTCTTGCAGGGGGTTGTTCCATTCCAGGAGGACAACTTTGCCTTTGGCTTTGTTGAAGTTAGGTTCCTTATCATTCACTGCCTCAGCATATTGTTAGCTCTCTCCCAGTTTGAGGTCATCCACAAACTTGGTGGATGTCACCCAAGGCATTAAAAAAGGTGTTGGAACAATGTCAGCTTCTGTATCAAATCCCATTGCAAGTGTCTGCATTTTAGGCTCTGAACTGTTAGCAAAGATACTCTTGCCCCACTTTTTCAGGTGGATTCTGTCTCTTCCCAGAAATCTTTGTTCCTTGAAGAGGTTCTGTTGGAAAGACAAGCCAAAGCCCTGCCTGTGACACCAGCAGCACAGACATGTACTGATCCACAGGCTGGTTTTGCTCCTAACCAAGTATTTCCCTTTGACTGACGACTGTTCAGGTCCTTGTTCCTGTCCCTTTCACTCAACTAGAGACCTATAGTCAACAAAAGTGTCTCCCTTGGCAGTATTCCTTAGTTCTGGATCCCCTAGATCCTGCAATTTTGATCTCAATGAAAGGTCAAACACACCAGCTCATATCAAATTTAGAATCATAGAATGGTTTGAGTTGGAAGGAACCTTTAAAGGTCATCTAGTCCAACACCCCTGCAGTCAGCAGGGATATCTCCAACTAGATCAGGTTGCTCAGAGCCTCATCCAGCCTGATCTTGAATGTTTCCAGGGATGGGGCTTCTACCACCTCTCTGGGCAACCTGTTCCAGTGCTTTACTCTTGTCGTAAAAAATTTCTTCATTGTGTCTAGTCTAAATCTACCCCCTTTTAGTTTAAAACCATTACCCCCTTTCCTATCACTACGGGCCCAGCTAAAAATTTTGGCAAGGACAGTAGGTGCATCATACGTATTTTTTTCCCATTAACAACAGACTTTTTAACACACTCAGATGCTATCTTAAGAGAAACCAGTTAGTGTAATATTTGTTTCTATCTCTGCAGCTCAATAATGTGCAAAATGCATATAATTTTGTTAAGTATCAAATGCCTTTTCTGTTAGTTCTGACTACTGCGTATTTTACCCACAGTTCAATAACATTAGTAGTACCTTAAATAAGTAATTAGAGAGAAGAATGTTTCATTATAACTATAAAATGAGGCAAATTCCTTTTCAGGATCAGAAGTCTCATGTGAAAAAGAAATCACTGGGTTGCAGGGTAGACTCCTTTGTTTAAAACCAGACAAGCACCGACTGCTCTGCTGAGCACAGGACTGAGGAGCGTACTGAAAGGACCAGACCTGCCCTGACAGAAGAAATGGAGCTTTGCCGATATGCACATTTCTCTTTGTTACTGTGGGATTGTTTGTGAATAGGTTAGATCCCTCAGATGCATTCGACCTCTAAACTCCCAAAGTCACAAAATGGGCATTTAGTTTTGAGGAAAGTACTTGAGTTTGCATATCACTAAATTTGCCAAGGCCTGCAATTATTGCTCACAGTTCTGCTCTTTCTGAATGAGCAGAGAGCAAACACTAGCAGTGAAGTTTGCTGAGACTCATGAAGGCTGCGGTGGCTCAGGAGAGCTCTTTGTTAGGCTCTCCGTTCTTCCTGTGGTGCCAGATATACATGGACCCTGCATGTGGTCATTTGATGTCCCAGGAGGTATCTCCTCACCCCAGGGCACACAAGTGAACCAAAGCCTGGGGTGATCAGCCAGTGGGGGGGTGACAGTGGCTGTGAACGGCTGTCTGCTGTGCAACACTGCAGGTGGCTGCTGAGCTTTCCCTGCCTTGCTTCCTGCTCAGTGTCTTTCACAGGGAAAATTGCTTTTTCTGAAATACAATGGACATTTTTGTGGGGAAATGTTCTATTTTTAATCAGATTTAGTCCTTCCTTACCAACTCCTTAGAGGGACCCTCAGCCACCTACACCTGTGCCAAGGCAGATTAAAAGGATACCATTCTAATCTAATAGCACTTTTTCAATTACTTTCTGTATCTGTAAATGACAGTTGGACTACAGCGTGTTCCTCTCAAGAGATCTGACTTAAATTACATTCATATATCATATATCAGTTCTTCAGTTTAGCTCAAGATTTAAAAACTACATCAGCAATCATGTTATTTAACAAAATCAAATTATCTTACCTAGATTTGGAGCAAGAGATAGTTTTAAGCTCATGTAAAATGAAAACCAAACCAAACCAAAAAACTAGACTGCAAATTTGGCTTTCTGTCGGTAAAATTCCCTATACAACTTCAAGAAATAAATACTATGTAACTAACAATCTGAATGGGTATTCAAGAAGCTATGCTCCCATATTGAACTCAGGAGTTGAATTTATCTCATTATTCAGCATCTAGGCCCTTTTAATGAGTTTTAGAAGGCTCATTTAGACTGTTCCTTTACAAACATTTTTTGTTCTTTCAAAGTCATCTGGCTTTCCCTTTTTCTCTGTTCTATCATGATTTAATATACCATAATAATTCTACTTTCAATCTTTCAAGTAACAGTATGTATCAAATAATTTATCTTAGAGTCTTCATATTGCCTTTAAAAATACTCATCCTTCCCATCTGTTACTAATGACTTACTTTCCTTGTTGCAACCCTGCCAGTGGGATTCACGCTATGGGGATATGGTTGAGAGTGGGGTAATTTGATGATGAGTGGGCATTGATAGAATTACTTCTGTTACTTCTTTTAAAAATGAAAGCAATGAAACAACAGAAAACTTATATACATATATTGAACCTGTTCATGGGGATACCTAGGCCAACTAAAATATCTTGCTGGGGTACCATGAGGGATCTTGCCACAGATGCAGTGAATGGGGAAACTGGAACTGAGCAAGCTGAATTTTTCTGTGCAGTCACATTGCACTGCTCTGAAACCACAGAAAACTTAAAGTCTGTGCAGGACCTCTTTTCTCTGCTGTACTAAGATGTAGGTGCCCTTGAACAATGCAAAAACTAGACTGACAAAAGCTTTGCCTTGCTGCCTTTGAATTTGCCCTCATGGAGAGTCAACTTTAAAAAAAACCCTCTAATTGAAAAGCTCTATCAAAATTGAAAAAATATACATTTATGACCAGTGGATCCTAATACTAGGGATGGATCCCCAAAGTTTATCTATACCTTCAGACAGCAGAATGAAAACAGCTCATCTGGGGTGTCCATCACATTATCGGGTCACTGCCTTCTGTTTCAACAGAAACTAAGTGGAAAACAAGAATACAGAAGCCTCTCTTCAAGAAAATGTATTCCTCCTAAAGCATAAGAACCAAGGTGCCTTCCTCCTCCCATCATACAGATCCCACTGTCCTCATTCCAGCCATGCTGCCCTCAAATGTTATCCCACATTATTCATACATGTCATTTCGCACATATGGAAGTGGGAGGAAAAAAAGGCTAAACCACTAGGTTTTGGCACAGGGAGTGACATTCTGATTTCTCTGTCCCTCTCCCTTTCACACAAGTGTGTAACTAACAGACCTAGAAATATCACAGCTCTTCCCTTTGCTTTTTTCCCAGCACACTGAACTTTTATTTATTCCCTGCAAAGTAGAATAGCTACAGCGAAGGAATGGTGTGTGTTGCCATCCACCACTGAACAGCATCAATGATGATCATGCTGGGGCTGACCTTTCTCCTCTGGGGTCTCTGCTGATGCCTTGGATAAATGGGAAGAAAAGGGACAGCCCTTCCACCGAGGTAGCTGAGAGACAAATCTGCTGAGCACACCTCGAAAATGACTAATTTCTAAAATTGGTGGAAGCACAACAGAGAAGGAGGTGCGTGGCTACTCAGTACCATTGAAGGTCAAGACCTCTAACTGCTCTTGGGGCAACTTCAAACAAATTCAATGACAAACCAGAGATGTTATAGAGGCTTTAGTCTTCCCAGGAAAGAGAAGAAGCTGAGCAAAGGGTTTGACGACATTTTTCATAGAATCAGAGAATCATAGAAC
>NW_010337253.1:0-32133 GCF_000700745.2 Antrostomus carolinensis | reverse complement strand
CAGGGACACCTTCCACTAGACCAGGTTGCTCAAAGCCTCATCCAACGTAGCCTTGAACACATCCAGGGAGGGACCATCCACAACTTCGTTGGGCAACCTGTTCCAATGTCTGGCCACCCTCACAGGAAAGAATTTCTTCCTAATATCTCATCTAAACCTGCCCTCTTTCAGCTTAAAGCCATTTCCCCTTGTTCTGTCATTAACTGCCCTTATGAAAAGTCCTTCCCCAGCTTCCTTGTAGCCCCCTCAGGTACTGGAAGGCAGCTATAAGATCTCCCCGGAGCCTTCTCTTTTCCAGGCTGAACAGACACAACTCTTTCAGCCTGTCCTCATAGGAGAGGTGCTCCAGCCCTTGGATCAGCCTCTTGGCCTCCTCTGGACTCATTCTAACTGGTCCATGTGTTTCTTGTGTTGGGGGCTCCAGAATTGGACACAGTACTCGAGGTGGGCCATACAAGAACAGAGTAGAGGGGGAGAATCACCTCCCTCGACCTGCTGGCCATTGTGATATGAGCACTGTGATCTTCATGGATCTAACTCCAGGTCTTTCTGGACAGGGTCTGAACCAGTAATGAATCCATACAGTCAAAGAAATGAATTTTTAAAAGGAAAAACTATCCTATAATTTCCTACAGTTAAGAAGGCTCCTAACACTCTGGTTTGGCTTTTCTCTTCTCGGCTGAAATAAAAACTTTCATTATACCATAACAACATGGAACAGTTTCAGTGGTAAAAATTGAGACCCCATGTATCGTGGGATGGTGCTGAACAAATCTGAACTAGTGTTCTAAAGGAGCTGATCTTAAAGTAGAAGCTGTTTCACATAGTCTTTGGTGGGTGTTTTGGTTTTGTTTTTTTTTTTTTGTTTTGGCTTGTTTTGGTTTGTTGGGTTGTTTTTTTTTTCCACAGAGATGACTGCCACGAAGAACAGATATTGAAAAGAAAAAGCAGTGATTCACTCAAGGTAGACCAGGGATGCATATCTTTTGTGTTTCGTCATCCATCACCGCTGCTTTATGGGCTATACACTTTCTGACTTTCTCTTTCCACATTCAGTCTCCCACTATTTACATGCCACTGTAGGCAATGTGCCAGATTGGCACTTAAAACATGAAAAATCAGAAAGGGGAAAAGAGAGACACAAATAAAAGTCAGGCCTGCAGCACTCACATCTCTGTGTCCTTTCCTGACAAGCAGCACTTTCATTTGTGTTGGGGTGCCAGTTCTATCAAACTTCTGTCTTGTATCAATTTTTAGCAGCATGGATAATTTATTGCATCTAGGATGATAGAAAACCGGCTTTATACATCATTCAGCTTGCAAAAGATGTGTAGCTTCAGTTCCTTAATGGTGTCATTTTGGCTGAATGCTATTAACAGATTACCCCTGCCTAGGGCAGTGGAGCATGTGCAGCAGAAAGATAACCTTGTGTTCGTAATTTAATATTAACTGTTTTCTCCATAGTACCTCTTTCCAGTACATTAACAACAAACCAATATGGCCTTGTCCCCTGCGGTCGTATTCTTCAGCAAAAAATGGATTACATGATAACAAGTTCCTGAAGATTTCCAATGAAGTATTACAAATCACTCAACGCCTGCTCTGAAGAAATGAAAAATAAACAGGCTTAGATTCAATCAAATTTAATTCCTCCAATTTAGCTTTACCGCACTTCAAAGGGTGCTCTTATTAATGTCTTGGTGAAAAAATGTAACAGTAATTTTTCCTCGTTCTTATACTGAAAGCCTCCAGTTGTGTTCAACGTATAGTGAGATCAAGAAAATGTTTTGGTTGGTTTTTAATTTTTTATTTTTTTTTTTGTGAATACTCTGACACAGTTTGATATAAAAGTGTAAGCCATTTACAGAAAACTCTTTATGGAATTTTTATCCTATTCCATTCCCGGGAGCTAAATTTATATCCTGCATTAGCTATCATAGCACTAGAGTATTAGTCTTCTTGCAAGCAGTTCAGGGCAGTCTGAGGGCCCTATCACTCTCTACCACTCACATACACAGGCATTATGGGTTTATCTCATCTTCTGCAGCAAGTGCTAGGCCCAATTCATTCCTTTAGGCTACTTTACTAATAACCTATTCCTTATCAGGGCCTCTCCACCTCAGCTTGTGATCAAAGACCCAATTAATGGAATGGAGAAAGGTGAAGCATTCAAATAATGGAGACAGCTGTTTTTCTCTGTTAGAGAAAATCCATTTGTATTGTTATCGCAAGCTCCAAGTTCTGCAGCTCCTGTTTAATTCAGTCTCCCTCCATTTCTGCTGATGATAAAAAAGTCACAATGAACTCAGAAGAGAATGGCAGAAATATCACCGTGTTTCAACTCAGCCTGGGTGTTATCAACTTGAAAGTGAAAATACAAGCAGATAAGGAGAGGAAATGTCCAACAAAGACCATATCAAATTTTCAAAAAACGTACTTTCATGCTGCATTCTTTAGTCACCTTTCTGAATGTTTTCCAGATCCTGATATACACTCCCTATGTCGGCTGCCTGAATCAGAGGAGCGGAGGGTGATAATATCGTGGGTTCCACCTCAATTAAAAAGTAATTAAAGAGGGGGAGTAATCCTAATTGGCTGGCATGAACATTGTCAGTGAACTGCAGCTTCTTCGGAGCCTCAGTGTCCAGGAACCTGCAGCTAAGCTGAGTGTTTGCGTTGCCACCACCAGTGGATCAGGTTAGTTTCTTTATCTGATAGTAAAGGGGCTGTGCCATGCTCAAATCTGGTGTTGAACCTCCTTAACAGGCTCCTAAGTGTAAATCTGCCCAGAATATTGCAAATGAAATCCTACGCACTCTACATGACAGCAGTTCATTTCATAAATGTGGAAAGGCCACATTATCATTGTCTTCCACACCCTTTTGTAATCGTGTTATCACACTGTCACGTACAGGAATAAATATGAGCAGAACACGGTGATTACATTTAATTGAATTACATAAGACTTGCAGGTTTAAAGTACAATGGTGAAAACCAATTATGCATTATTTAAAAATGATGCTATGCAAAAGGAAGGAGGATGCATCTACCAGATCTGTTCTCTGTGTGCGTGTGAGTGTGCAAGGCAAAACCCTGCTCCATTTTGCAGAAGTTGTAATTGCTTTTCTTATATGCAAAACAAGTGTTATTTAGAGATTGAAAGACTATTCACACACTGGGGGATAGTTTGGGGTTCTTTTTGATTACTTGAGAAACCTTTGGATCTGGTGCTTCAGAAGTAAAGACTGAAAAATCCCACATTTCAATTCTCCACTGAGTGTAGACAATGAACACAATAAACAGACACAAAGCTACTGTGTATGCAATGAGTTCAGACAGCAAAGCCTTTCCCAGGCTGATTGTTCACAGGGGATCACAGAATCTGTGTTATGCGGAATAAGGAGAAATGCATTATGCATTTGCATGTATGATGAACATTTAAAAGGGGACTGTGTGGAAACAGAGAATAATTCATAATAAACATGGAATGATGAAAATTTCAGACCCAGCTGTAGTTTCTGAATCTTCACAGACATAAAACATTACCATTTTAACATAGTTTCACATTTGATAGCAAGTAGGCCAGTTGAATATTTGTTTGTACATCAGGAGTTCCCTCATCCTCCCATCCTGTTATTAAACCCATATCCAAGAAATAAAGAAAATAAAAAGCTCCACTCAAAACAATATCGTACACAAAATCTATGACTATCAATAATTTCCCATTGGAATAGTAAAATATATGGATTCAAACATAATTTTACGTATGTCTGTGAAGTGGAAAACCGAAAGAATGATGAAAACCAACATAGGGCCTTTCATTAGCAATAAATTAATAATTCTTCTCCACCTCTAGACATTGCTGATATAAAGTACAAAAACAGAATGTAGCTGTGAACTCTTTTTTCCATACTTCCATACTTCCAAACCAGTCTTCAGGAATTATTTTAGGGTCTGACAAAAATCAGATAAAGATATTAAAAAAGATACACTTCTAATAAAGGTAAACAAGAATCATATTTAATATGTATTGAGTGACCTTAGGGTGGTCTTGTAGGATGTGAAGTGACTTAAGGGTGGTCTCTTGTATTGGTCTCCCTAGATAATAAAACACTAATGACAACCCATGGCGCTGAATGGCAAAATTGTAAATGAAATTATGCAACCTGCCTGTAGCTCACACCTGAGCTCCCTAAAACTGAATAAGCAATAAGCCTGGTAAAAGGACAATCCTAGCAAAAAAGGCTGAGGGGAGCAAAAGACCTGAATAATTTCCAGTAGCCAAATATACTGGATTCTGATTCTGGTGAGGGAGGGGAAGGGAATGATCTTATTCTTACCAAAGATTAGAAGAAAAGTGAATAAATGCTCCTCCACTCTCAGATACAACACTGCACCTGTGGGCTTCTGAAACAATACATCTCATGACAGTATATGAGCTTTCAGGGAGAAATTTTCCCTCTATCTTGAATATCTACAAATATTTGTGTATTCTTAATACATTTTTTTTCTAGTTCAGTCAAAGGATTGTACTATCTAGCCAATTTCTTTCAAGAGCTCTTAACAGAAAATAGTAAGTAAATTTTGTGCTAGTTAGTGACTCTTCATGTACTCATCTTTACTCTGAAGCATGGTCTTTTTTTCTTTACACTGATATGGCATAGCAAGATTGAGGTTTGGGCAGTGAGATGACCTGGCCAATTTAGGAGGAGGTCCAATCCCCTCCTCTGGCATTGCTCGGATAGGCTGAACTGAAGGATTGCTATGCTCAGATGTACCAGATAAATAAAGATGTTCTCTCTCTTCCAAGGGAGTCTGGAAACTATGCAGCTGAGTTAATGGAGTTACGCTAATATACAACTAATAGCAAGAAAAGATGTAAGCCTGGGGTTATATTCTCAGATTGGGCAGCCTATCAGCTGAATTAAAATCATCATGAAAACTTCTGATGGGAATTTATTTTCCAAATGCCCATTTGCAATTTTATGGCAACAACTCTGTCCAGCTTCTGCTCCCATTTCCATTTCTGCAGCTGCAGCAGCCTCTCTGTATTTACAACAGAGAGCACAATATGACCTTTGTCTTCTCAATAATTTGTCCAAGAAGGTTGTGCAGCTGCAATTGGATCCAGGTGCTGGGGCTGGTGGCCAGGAGCAGCTTGGACATTGACAGAAACATCAGCCCTTGCACCTGGTTAGCTGAGCTCTCCGGGTCTCTGTGGCAAAGCAAACATGTTGCCACCACTCTGCCACACTCTTCCAACCTCCTTGCTAGAGCACTCTATGAACTCGGGGTATTTTTTTTCTAGAATTGCCCTTCTTTTAATTTTAAGTATTACTTTCAGTGATTTTTATGAGAGCTAAGACATGAAGAGCTAGAGCAGAGCTTATGTTTAAGAATATTCTCCTCTAGCTTTGATGTTTTAAGCTGCTGTTGTTCTCAAATCCAACTTGACTACTATTAGGAGCACACCAGTGAAACACAGTAGCTGCCACAGTAAAATCCCAATATTAGATAAATATTGCAACTTATCATTGGCTGGCTGATAGCACTGTATTTGATCTTCTGCAAGCAGAAAATTATTCAAGTGTCCAATACTGTACTTAGATAAGATTCTGAACTTTCAAACCCCTTTGTAATTGAACAAACGAAATTAAATCACAAAATCCATATATGAAAAAAAAAAAAAATCCATAACCTATGAACTTCTTCAGGAATTTATGAACCATGCTCAAACACAGCTTTTTCTTTAGATTTCAAGAAGATGTAATCAAAAAGCCAAGACAGAACAAAAATTTCTGTTGTTGGTAAGTTATAGGTGTATTGAGACTTTTTAATAGGAACTTTGGGACTATCATAAGAATTACATGGGTCAGCCTGATAAATGAAGAGTACTCAAGGGTTTACAGTTGGATTCTTTCCCCTTAATTTCACTCTTGCTTACACATAATCTGTGAGAAATAAAAGAAAGTCAGATTAAAAAAATAAATATCAGCTTAAAGTATCAAGTCTTGGAACACTATTTAATTCTGTTCTAGGTTTTCATAGTGTAATTCCCTACTTTAAAAAAGTTGAAAGTCTTTAGAGTTGAATGGACATTTGGGGAGATTTTGGTATTTGGGTATTTGTTTACTAGTTTTTATAATAAAATATCATCCATCTTTCTTGACTTCACATAAAAGACTCACACCTAAAGGGCAAAAATCACCCTCAGATATGCAAGTGGTCTTAGTCCCTATTTACTCAGTTACAGTGGAGGGCTGGACAGTCTCACACCCTTCTCCGTTAAGACCTTTGCCAAAGTCTTTAGAAAAGTCATACTTCTTTCAGTGCTACCACCCTCCTTATGGCTGTAATCATAGTCTAAGAGCTGGCTTGATCCTTAAGAACATAGTTTTATGCTCAGCAAAGTGCCTTTTCATTTGGCTCAAAGTGATAGAACCCTTAAAGTTTTTTCCTTCCTGTCCTCTGTGTCATGGAAAACAAATGAGGTTAAACAGGAGTGACACTTTGCCAGTCCAAAGTGCTAGTTTCATACTCTTCCTTCCCCGTAAGGGATTGAAAAGATGGAGTCTAAGGACAGGAAAGGGCTGTACCTGAGACAAGGGCTATACAGTGGGAATTCTGTAGCCCTCGTCAAACACCTGGCATGCAAAATTGATAACGTTTCAGTCTGGCACTTAAATCCATCCCTATGCCTGTCTTCATTCATCAGCACCTCCTCATCAAGAAGTTTTATGAAATATTCCATTTTTTCCTTCTTTGGGTAATCTTTTTGACTTGTGCTTTTAATATTTAATAATTACCCACACATGATTTAACCCTGCTACAAATGAGATTTCAAGTCAGCATCTGCTCTAACTTCATGTTACTCAGAGACTTCAAGTTACTGATGACATACATATGTGACTTGTTTTGCCAAGTCTGCATACTGCACCGGCACAGCTTCAGAAGCAACTTCCACTCTCTCCCTCCTCTCTCCCTCTCACACATGTTTCTTCACAATGTACTCAGCTAGTCCCTTCTCTCATTTTTTCTTGTTCAGGCATCAAAAATAGGGGTTTTTTTTACTTGATAAGAACATTTATATCCAGCCCAGCAGTTTTGAAATAGTATATGGTTTTTATTTATTATTATTACTACTGTCTGAACACCTGAAGATAAGACTGCCTCATTCACACAAAATACTGGATAAAATTCTGATCTTGTTGAAATCACTGGGGGTCCTAGCACTAACTTGAGTTAAGACAGGCTTTCCTCACCACCTTTGTCACAGACTGTACAATGCTGGGTCACAGTTTTTCAAAAATAACCTTGTTTGTTTCCCTGTTTTGTCTTAATCAAAGCAAGCTATTAAAACAACACACCAGGAAGCCCCGAGTCATAGGGACAATGAAAGGTGAATTTATCTTAACTGATGAGAGGAATTTCCCTGATGTTGACCATTTGTTGTGCAAAGGACAAGCCTTAGGTGAATCAGCCCCTCCTGTGTTTTGTTCAGCTGGTGATATGAGCCATAAAATCAATAAACCAAGATAAACTGAAAAAAACCCCATCCTCTTCTCTATCTTCTTACATGGAAAGAGAAAGCAGACTTGAGAATAAAAATTGTTATCCCTCCACGGTCATCCAAAAATATCTCCCAAAACACAAGATGTGTCAAGTGGTTAATACCTTTTGAACTTTCCTTTGAGCTTTCCTCTGTGGTTAGGGCCCTCCAAGCCTGCAACGTAGCGGCTGACAGTGATTAAGTTTCTGTATGCACACACAGTTCAAACTGCACTTAGAAAAGCCACATTTGGTCATTGTTTACTTAAGTTTGCAGCAACAAATACAGATGCGTGGATTTTAATGTACACCTGGCATTAATCAGCTGCTGCTGCTGCTATTTTACAGCTGCCTCCAAGCAAGGCAAAATGTTGGAGTGGAAATGTGATTTCAGAATAACCAGAAATCTTTAAGGGACCCACATGGCAGAAAGGGACCTCCCTAACAACATTTGCTTCCAGCTTGTTTCAGTCTTCAGAGACTTTTTGTGTTAAATCCCCCCTTATATAAAGGGATCTGCAGTTTTTCAGCTGAAGTGTGCGTGTGTATAAGTATGTATATATTTGTGTGTATATAAATGCCTTAAAATCTGCACAAATATTGCCTAAAACTGGAAAAGATACACGCTTGCTACAACCAGGGGCCAAGGAGACCTGGGGAGGCAGGATCATAATACTGCAGTGATATCAAACTTCTCTAGCCTATTTAGGGGGATTTCCACTGCTGGAAGTGCAACAATGACTTCATCAATCAGCTCCAGGTTCAAGGGTCATGAGAGGTTAAAAAAGAAAATTTGGAATTTTTCACATAATCTCATTTGATTTTATTTAATCTCATTTCTTCCTGTTGCTGTGGGACAGGAGGGCAATAGATTCAGCTGCCAGGAGGATGAGACCCCCACAGCTGTGAGGAGAGGAGCAGGCAGCCCAGTAGCCCCAGGCGAGGCTCTTCTCCATCACGTACCCCAACGCATCGGCCCAAAGGACGACAGCGGCATCAAGCGGGTCACCAGCTACATGATACCTGGGCTCCCAGCAACTTCACAGCCTGCCCACAGCTGCCAGATGGAGTTTGGGATGTTCAGTTTTCAGCTGCGAGCCCCAGTGGGGATTTCCTACCTTTGCAATGTCTTTCTTGCTCAGCCATTAAATATTCTTGCACTGCGTTCAGCAGTAGCAGTCAGGCTGAGAAGGTCCTTCCTCCAGGAGAAACCCTTCTAGAAAATCCTTTTTCTCTGGTAGAAAGCAGCCAGTTTGTTTGTTTTTTAAGTTTTCAGATGTGTTGCAACACCAGGCGTATCTGAGGGGGCAGTGCTGATGATTCAGGCTCATTAAGCGGCAGCAGTTGTTGATCATCAGCTGCATGAGGAATAGTAGGATGGAAGGGGAGGGAAAACAGGCATTCGTCAGTGACAGATTTTGCTAACGAGGCCTGACATATGTATTTATCTGTTCCCTGGTTAGACGGTGAACAATGTGTGAGTTTTGATGCATTTAGAATATTTCTGACAATAGCTAGGAAATTAAAACTGAATTTAAAAAGACAGCAAAATCAAGAAACACAACCTAGTTCCTGAAGGTCTTCAGTCTGAGGTTAAAGAGGATAAATTCAAGACATTCATATATATCTCACCTAGTGAGCATACTTACATAATCCAAGAGTAAGGGATATTTACCCAATTCTCTTCATCTGGATTATAATCTGGATAGATTGTATTTTAGATACATAAAGATAGATGTTACTTCTTTGACTTTAAGTTTATGATCATTCTATACTTTCATTTTTTATTTTTGTGTGCTAGAAAAGCTTAAAACTTTCGGAAACGAGAGCAATAAATCAATTACTGCACAGATAAGTTAACACAAGTGAAAATTCCCTGTTCCTCTTTACCTCTCAGAGAGTACCTACACTGGCGGCACCAAACAGTGGCGTAGATAAATGCAAGGTCACCATCAGCTAGTAAGCGTGGCACCAAGCTGTGTGAGGAGCACGTGGTGTTGCCAGTTCTGAGCTCTGCACGAGACTGCAGCCTGAGTGTCATTTAAAGCCCTTTCACGTAGGTCTATGTGACGCTGGAGGTATTCATAACCCAGCTGAGCTAACTAGCTTTAGACCCAGATGACTGAGACCCCGGCTATGGAGGAGAATCCAGGATCGATGATTCAGCTCTTCTTGCTGAAAATTTATCCATGCAGAGTAACTATGGTGATGCAGAGGGCAAACACACCCAGCAGGTCCCCATACTAGCCGAGCACCTCCTGGTGTGCTGCAGGTGGTCAGGGGGCTCAGCACCACTGCTGGAGGGCAACGGAGACCACAGGTCCTGGCATGGCCACCAGCCTGACCACCCCAGCAGCCCTGACTGCTGCTTCATCGCACCGGGGGTTAGCCATCCTTTGGCACTTTCACATGTCTCGAGGAAGTCTGGTGATCTCATTAAAACACAGACTGACAGCAGTCTGACCCCCCTGGAATCGCTGCCCAGGCACTGCATCCTCTGGGATAGGCATCTTCCCCATGGCAGGAGACACATTTGACAGTGGAGCCATCTTTTACTCTCTTTAGTGTCTTCTTCTCTGTCTTCACAGTCAGGACAACCTGTCCAGCCAAGAGGATGCAGAAACTTCAGTGTAATGGCAACAGTGAATTAATGGAGTATGCTGGGGATAAGAGATGACTGTGAAGATATCTGTTTAGTAGAGAATATCTTGTATGTTTTTAGATAGCAAATGAATGAGCCATTTGTCTGCCATTTTCCAATTACTGGCATGAAGAAAAATACATATGCGTGTTTGTATACACTTTTAATATCTATGTCCTGTTTAAGACACAGGGACAATGAACATAGACTAAAGGAGGATTATTAGTATGGGGAGAGCCCAGTTCCACTACAATGCTGTAGGACATTGCCTATGACCTACATTTTGGAAAGATAAATGTACAACAGACATGTGGCTATTTATCTTCGCAAAGACCTCTCTTCTGCAGAGCCTTTTCTGCATCAGTGTGTGTTAGATTTTTCATTGCCTCAAAAAAATCCTTTAAATCTAAAATAATTTAAATTGTCTGTTAGGGATGGTTTTATTTTTAGGTCATCCTTTTTTTTTTACCAACAGACTTGTTCTTCCCTGCTTCACGGAGACTGAAGATGTCCCTCAGAAAGAGGCCAAATTTCTGTTTGAGGGTGAGTGAAATAATATTTGTGCTATACAGCTGAGATAAACCCCTCTCCTTCTGTCTGTCTTTATAAATGATTATCTGTGCTTATCCATGTGTTGAATGCTAGTTAGGATTTAAAGTTTGTTCAATGTGTTAAGGCCCAATGCAGTTCACTGATACCAAATGAATACTGATTAATATTTCTAACATTGAAATTTACAGAAAAAAACATATTAATAATTTCACGACTCTTTTTAAGCACAGAGGAATCTAAATGTTCTTCTTAGTTATGTGGATACCTCTTGATCTAGGCAACTATTTTTATTCAGATAGAAATTTATCTCAATATTCACATGTTTTACTATAATGGAAACAAAGTTTGAAAAAAGACATCATTTAAAATGGGCTTAAAAGAGTTTATCAGTTATACATAAATCATAGAAAAAAAAATTTGTCTTGTGTTGAAAAAAATAGGATGGAAAAGACAGCAGAAGAAAAAACAGTCATCTCAGTTAACTTCTGATCTCTGGAATGTAGGTACTTCCATCTGAGCTAGTCGCACCAAGAGCTCTTTACAGTCAATGGAGGGGAAGTAGGTCTTTTGAGTTTAGCAAATCTGATTTTCTTCAGACATTTACTTATTTGTCTTAGAATTGGATGTTTCTTTCTCCTGGCCACAAAAGTCTAGACAACCAGCTCAAATACGGGCATTTCCACTGCAAACAACTTCTTTTGGCCAGAGGAATATTACCCTCAGAGTTTACACTAGCTAGTGATCTAAAATGGTTCAGACTGTAATGGATAAGAAAGCATTTCTGCATTCCCTGGCCATTTCATTCTCTGTGCAGAAGCAAACAGATTAACAATAGCTTTATTGCTGTTGATGTTTTTATAAGTGACCTTTCCTTGTATAACTGCTAAGATGCACTTGGAGTAGAATATACCTTTGCCATAATTTTGAATTTTTTCTTAATGCTTAATGTTTATGCTTAATCTAAAGAATTTCAGGCTTGTAAGAGAGTCAGGTTCTTGGCTAGGGTCAGTGAATGCAGTGCAGTTTTAAATGCACATACTCTGATCAGTTCACTTAAGAGCTTCAGTACATAATTTTGCAATCACGTATCTCAGAAATAATTTATACAATCAATTAAAGAGCATTATCAAGGGATGATTTGACAACTGTTGCCATGCCAACCAATGAAGCAGAAAGCTCCTCAGCATTTAAAGGCTGCACCTGGTGATAGATCTAGCAGATTTTGAGGACTCAGACAGAATCGCAGATGTCCAAAGGTGTGGAGGGAACATGATTTAAAGCTTGATGTTTTTCCATTTTTACTGGCGAAAGGGTGTTGATGGCATGTTGTTCACTTTCTCATTAAAATTCTGTCATTTTTCACAAAGTGTTCTGCATTCAAGGCTGAAAATTGAAGTGAGAATGCACTTTACAGACTGATAAAATATGATAGCAAAATGGATGATGTTCATTTGCAGGCTGAATTAATTAAAAAAAAAAAAAGAGTTTGTGTCAGTGCATTTATGAAAAGCCCGTTAATCAAACACAACTTTACCAGCCTTAATGGACACATCTTAAACACTCTTGCATTAATATTTAAAATTCCAGTTAGCAAATGGCTTCTAGTGCATTGAGCTAAAAAGTAATTAGAATAGGTCATTACAAGAATAAAACAGTACAAGCTGAAAGAACATTTTCTGTTGGCCAACAACAGGTTGCATGTTGGCTGCTCACTCTTGATATTTGTGTTTACATCTTTACCTATACAGTGGCTACTCTTTAAATGAGAGAATGAATTTTGCAAAAGAAAAATTTCCTCCTGTCCTCCTATGCTGTCTTACACATTCTTGTAGCTACACGAATTAGGGTTAAAACTGCTGGTCCATGTTAGCTAGGAGGCTGGAGCACCTCCTTTTTCAAACTTCCATTATTATAGTTACACTTGTGAACCTCAGAACAGCAGTTTCAGGTGTGCAGTATGTTACTGCAGCTCAGGTTACTGTAGCTTCTCTGAGACAATTTCTTACAACAAGCTTCTTGGGGTCTTGAAACAATGGGGCACTTATCTTGTTTGGGGTCCTTTATAATGCAAATAAAATCATTTGTGTTCAGAGGCATAAAGGAATAGTTTCTCATGAGAATGAAAAACTTACATAATACCAAATTCTCATTACTTTCCAAGGAAAGTTCAGACTTATCACTGTGAACTACTTCTGTGATGTTCTTCTTGTCCCTAATGCAATGAAAACAGCTAGAGAAGTTTTCTGTGACATAGGTCAAGCTATTTCGTTGAACAGTTTTCCTATATGAACTGCTGAAGCTTACCTTAAAATATATTACATCCAACTGACATGATCAAGGAAATAATTGGCACCATAAATTATTGGTCTTTTTCTAGCTTTCTCCCATTGACAAAATCTTACATTCTCTCTATTTCTCCATGTAGTAAAGACATCAGTTTTGCAATGCTAGCATCCTGCTTGCAAATCCAAAAAGGTAAAAATGAGAGATGAAGAAAAATATTCACCTAAGTACATAAATATAGAAAGAAGTGTGGAAGAGAGCTCTTGGGTCCCCAGTTGTCCCCTGCTGTCATGAACACTTGCATCACAGCATCCTACTGAATGTTATAGGGCTGTCGCAACCCTGCTCTTTATAACTATAAGCAACTCCTAATTTCCCACCTTAATTTATTCATGGCTATCTTGTGAGGAAGGCTATTACATGCATTTTCATGGCCTATCTCCTGCATCATGGAACCATTCGCTATGGTCTTCTTTGATCTTAAAAACAGACCATGAAAATATATTACTTGGTGAAATACACCCGTAGGTTATTCCCTCAGAAACAATACCTGACCTGATATCAGGGGCTGCAACTGTTATGACAGTAAGAATTACTCCTTTCTTCCAGACCTGGTGGTTTTTCAAAGGAATTACCTGGCAGGTTCCTAACCATTTTACAAAAAGTGAAAATTGCTACCATTGCTGCCAATTTGGAGAACTTGTGGCACACCACCACAACATCCTGCTTTAATTTCTCTGCATAAAAAGATTATTGTTAAATGAGAGAGACATAATGTGCTGCATCTTTTGACACTGCAACAGCAACAGTTTTGGTTATGTCAAGAGACTGATGGCATGGCCTGCTGTCTCCTCAAATGTCACGACTAGGTCTGAAGACAAATAGCAGGACCAAATGACCAAATCATATCTTATTTTTCCTCTGACAGATACAAGTCGGTGCTTATTTCGTGTATAAATGCAAAGCTATTTCACATATGAAAACAGATTGTCAAGAAGCAAGTGCAGTGTTTCTTTGTCATGTTCACAGTAGGAGAAATTATGAGGCTGTGACTCTTATCCAAGCTTGTGTCATAACAATATCTCAGTTGTTCGTTTCACAGCCAAATGACCTTAGGACATGGGATAGGTAAAGAAATAAATTTAGGTTGATTTGAGAATATTTTAATTAGGAGTTATGAATAAATATTAGACCCTGAACCATTCATTGTTTTGGGGCTAATTCTGGCTCCTGATTCTGTGAATCTCAACAATGCCTGTTTGCCCAGGCCACTCCACTAGCTTCTGTGGTGCCTCTTTTCATGCTGCACCAGAACAAGTCTTGTCAGTTCAAAGAACCCAGGAAAGTATTTGTTCACATTCAATGCATCATGTGAGTTTTCATATCCTTACTTGCCTTTGACAGGATGGATGGCACATGATGATTCTCTTTTCAGCCTGGAAAAGAGAAGGCTTAGGGAGGTCTTATAGCAGCCTTCCAGTACCTGAAGGGGGCCTACAAGAAAGCTGGGGAGGGACTTTTCATAAGGGCAGTTAATGATAGAACAAGGGGTAATGGTTTTAAACTGAAAGAGGGTAGGTTTAGATGAGATATTAGGAAGAAATTCTTCACTGTGAGGGTGGTCAGACACTAGAACAGGTTGCCCAGAGAAGTTGTAGATGCCCCCTCCCTGGATGTGTTCAAGGCCAGGTTGGATGAGGTTTTGAGCAACCTGGTCTAGTGGGTGGTGTCCCTGCTCATGGCAGTGACTGGATGATCTTTAAGGTCTCCCTTTCAACCCTAAACATTCTATGATTCTATGATATTAACAGATGGATCTTACTGCAGTTTGTAGGTGCAAGTTCAGGAGGTGCACCAAAGGACTGACCCAGCCATAAGTGGGTATCCAGTCATTTGGGATGTGGATGTGGTACTAGTCATGTTTTTTTCTCTGTGGGATCAGCTATGGCTGTTTGTTTGTCTTACTTCAGTGGACCATCCTCTGTGTAGGGACAGAAGGATGGAGTTATAAAGGCAAAATTGAGGGTCTTTTGCCAAGAATAATCTTACAGTTGTCTCCCATTTACAAGGTCCCAGATCTGTCCCGTAGCCTTAGGATTCAGTCTCAGGCCTTCCCGAGGACTTCTCTAACTTCAGTGGAAGCCTCAAAGAGGCATTTGCTCTCTCTCTTTTTTGGGGGGAAGAAAAAAAGCCCCAAACATCTCACACAATAATTCAACTGTTGTGAGACCTCCTGGGATATTCATTATTTCTGGCTTTGTATGAGGTCTTTAGCCTTAAAAGCAGATTGCCAGTTTCCCCAGGCCATGCAGGTCTGCATGGGGAGGCTGGATGCCCTCCTCCCAGTGCAAATGGCACATTCCCTCCATGCCCTCCACAGCCTACAGAGCCCCCAGGGGCCCAGAGACAACCTTACAAGCAGCAGTGTGGCTTATCTGACTGTCTGTTGTGTACAAGAAGAAAGTAAAGCAGCTGGTGTATTTTAGCATGATTAACTTTGCTAGAAATGATTTCCAGTCTTCAAAGTTTGGTCTTTGCTCTGTGCAAGCCTTTTCCCTGTGTTACGCAGAGGAGCCACCTCAGCCAGCTCTCTGGGGTGTAGTGGCTCTCTTGAGGTTGGAAGTATGTGTAGGTATCTATTCATCCACTTTCGATCTATATTCTCTCTTTAAATAGTGCTTACTGACTTTGTTTCAGAGCTTATACGTTTTAAAATATATCTTTATTTATCCTTGTTTAAAACTCCATTTCTGCTTCTCAAATTAATTATAACTTAAAAATTTCAGACCACTCCTGCCCCATGACAGCGGTCTAAGCAGTGGGCTGCAGCCTCACTATTTATGCTTTCCTAATCCATCCCACAGAAATGTGGTTTCTCTGCTGCATGCTGGCAGGGCTTCAGCACAAGAGTTGGAAAAATTCCTCTTCAACACCCTATGGCTTAATGTTTATCTGCTCTCCTCTTCTGAGAGACACTGTTAAGTTTGTCCTCATGGAGGATGAGGAGAGAAATGAAATCATGTCTCCCCTGTCATGGATGACCAACCTACCTCCCTGGTTATTCCAGAAAGGCAAAGGGCTGCAAAGCCGTTGCACCATGGTCTTTAAAGTACAGTCAGAGTGTCTCTTGCAATTTTTATAGCATGAATTTGTTGGTGAACATGAGGCATGCTGCAAGAACACTTAGCTCCCTTCTTGCCTCTTCCTTAGTGCCTTGCTCCTGACTGGTTTGAGGGGTGAGTGAGGCAGCTAGCTGCTCTGACTTGAAGGCCAGAAAACAACCTGCATGCAGAATGGCATGCCCCTGTGGAGTCTCTTTGCCTATAAGATCAGCTAACAGCCCAGTACCACAGTTTCTGGGTCCCGACTTTAAATTTGGAGTCTTCAAGTTCTATATATGGGTCGTCAGGTATTGGAACAGGCTTCCCAGGGAAGTGGCTGAGTCACTATCCCTGGAGGTATTTAGAAGACATGTAGATGGGTGCTTAGGGACATGGTTTAGTGGTGGACTTGGCAGTGTTAGCTTTAGGGTTGAACTCGATGATCTTAAAGGTCTTCTCCAACCAAAACAATTCTATGATTCTATATGTCCTGCTTTATCACTTACCTCCCCTACTGACCCACACCAGGAGTGTCACTTGCTGGTGGAAATAGGTTTGGAATCATCTGCAAACATTTTCAGGTCATTTTGTTTCAGTAAAATTGGGGAAACTAGACATCACATTCTCATTTTAAATCAGCACTTGGATTTAAAAGAGGCATTGACTTCCAGAATAGTTTTCTGAAGATCTTTCAGCTCATCTGTCTTTTGTTTTAGCATTACAGTAGAGGATATGTCCACATGCTCACAACTTAAATCAGAGATGGTAACAGCTTATGCCATTCCAAGTCTGTAACCATATCTAGTCATGAACCATATTATTCCTTCCTCTTTTTATAAACTGCACTCACAAACACAAAATTTTTGTATAGCCCTCAGTTTCAAAAGGGTAATGCTGTGTTTCCCCAGAAACTGTAGTTCAAGACACATTAAATGCTTTGGGGAAACTAATCTAACAGTGTTGTCTTGAGATGTACATAAAGAGTCTACTGTTACTTATGAGACAAATTAAGCCAAGTGAAATAATAGTTGTTAACCAAACACCTTCTGCAACCTAACATAATATGCATAATATGCATAATATGCATAACAGCAAATCTCAAAAAAGTTCCTATCTTGGGCTGGTATATTGTATTTAAAAGCATGCATATGAAAAGAATCAATTAATGTGCTTATATCTCATCAGTTTCTGATAATTAATATGAGCTCTAAGGACTTTATGGACTGCTGGTTTGATAATTCAAGAGCAGCTGAACTAATAGAGGTTATGATGCAAAGATGGCCTCATAGCTGCCTTGTGGAATGCACTAAATGACCGAACCCAAAGAATAATAGGGATGGAAACTGCTGTGTTCATTCATGGATAATATATGGCAGGAGTAAGGCAAGCAGCAAGTTAGCAGATGACTCAGCCAAGCATCTATAACTGAACAAAGTGTGATTCTAACCTTCTGTCATTGAAAATATATTTAATGGAAACATTATCATTCTGATATATTGCTTCCTAAGATAAGACATGTTTATAGTACAATTTCCCTGTGATGCTACTATAGTTCTAGATTTTGGCACACTTGCTTTTGCTGAATTGTACTTCACCCCAAAGTAAATCTACTCCTCCTGGAGCAAGAGACTGTTCAAAAAGAGCAAGTGAGCCAGAAGCTGGTCCCAAGTTGGCTGGAGCCAAATATCACCAGATAACTATAAAGGATCCTATTAATTTTTAATACGCAGAAAGGAAGATATCTATAAACACTGAGGACCACATGTAAGGCTCTTCCTTTGTTATGGCTTTTTCAGCCTAAAACTGGAGCACTGGACAACATAATTTATTTTTTTAATTAACACATATGAATGGCCACATGCCTCAGATGCAGATCAAAGGAGTGGGATGCTGAAGGCATGGACTAAAGTTAGCTGCTTTTTCCCTTCGTCTGGGAGAGCTCAGTTTGTAACATTTTTATTGGTAGAAGCACTCAGGTGTTCAGCAGTGAAACAGAGCACAAAGTCTGGAGTGTTGTATTAAAGTGAAACTTGCTGACGGGAGGGGAAGGAGGATAAAAATGGAGCAAGATAATCTCTAGAGCACATTATACATGTATGCTGGACAGGGATGGCTTGCAGCAATTCTGCAGTACTGTGCAGCAGGACCCTGCCAACAGAATTCATGCTGAAAACATATGTTCTTCTGCTCAAACCAGCTTTTGCTACATCTGGAAACCAAGAGTCAGAGGGGGAGGGAAAAAATAAAGCAGCAGCATATGTAATTCTCTTCTAAGAGAAACCATTCATTTGTTCATGAAAGAAATCTTTCTCCTTGTATCACCAGCAAAAATTCTCACAAAGTTCTGGAATGGATATTTAAAAGCTGGACTAGGAAAACAAACAAAAAAAAAAGGTAGAGGGAGGTAATGTAGGTAATGGCAGACACTTAAGACTTTTTTTCTGAAGCAAAGTTACGTCTTTATATCAAGAGCAACGTTATTTAGCAAAAAGTGGAAAACCTGGGAAAAACGTTGTTTAAAATGACTGCAAGACTTGTAAAAACCCCAAAATAACTGTTTTGCTGTCAAAAGCCTGGGAAACACAAAACAGATGTTTCACCCAGCCTCACTTACTCAACCAGATCTCTCCATGCTCTGCAGGCAGCTGTACCACGTCTTTTCTGAGAAATAAATAGTGCTTTCCTTTGGCACTTCTGCGTCATTCTCACTGACCAGCCGGACGCTGTCGTCAGATGAAGACAGCTTCTGTCATCCTTTTCACTACCTAAGTCTGTGGAATCTCCCCAGGACTGAGCAGCTCTGTGCTTTGAAAAACACAAGCATTAGGTACAAATTTCTGCAAGCTGTGGTTCCTCAGGCAATCGACCATCAGGAAGCACTACTCGCTGTGATGGGTGGTGGCAGCAGAGCTCTCGGTTTGCACCCTGAACAATGCACACATTATTAGAGCTAATGGCAGCTACGTGTACAAGTAATTGTATAGCCTTGAGACTGCAGCTTGGGAATGCCACAAGAGCAGATTTTTTATTTTTGTTCATGGGAGAAAGTATGCTGAGTAACAGGAAAATCAGTTGAGCAGAGGCTGAACTCGCCCTGCTGGGTTGCTTAAGCAGGGAGGGGTGAGATCCAGGACTTTTGTCTGTAACTGACATTTCGGGGCATTTTAAGACATTATGTTGACCTCTGGATCCTCAATTTAGCTGCTGCCTCACCCTGGAGGCACATGACACCACTAGCTCAGCCTTTCCGGATGTCCAGCTCACCCACTGGGTGATGGGGACACAAATCTGCATAGGTAGAGGTGAATGTTTCACCCTGGTTCCATCCTCTCCTCTCCTGAGTCCTCTAACAAGCAGCTACTGGTGGTGGGGCTCCCCATCCCTACCGTCCATGTGAAAGAGCTGGTTTAAGCATTTTGCTCTTGGCAAGTTGTGTCTGTGACTCCTCAGTGCTCTTCAGCATCTGGGATTTAGCATCCACACTCTCTGGGGATGCTTCCTTGGAAAAACACATAGTTACTTCATGTAGGCAGTTCACTTTGTTGCATCTGGACATCGGTGGGTCCCATTCCAGAACATGAAGCTTGGTCTGGGAAGGAAGTCTCAGAATCTGACCCTAAAAATCTACCGAGTGCAATACTAAGTGAAGCTGTGGCTCTAGCCTGAGGTTACTGTTTTAATGTTGCTTTCCATCATGAAGCTTTCTTTGCTGGATAACTGATGGTTCCATTTCAGTTGACCAAGTATAACGTTATTATTTTGAAACTGAGATGGAAATCTCAATATATAATCAAGAAAATTGTACTGTCACAGTAACAAAGAAGAGGCTGATTATCTAAAATTGTATGAATATTAATATAGTTTATAAATCATTCTGGAAAGACAGGCATGGGGAAGAGAGACGCTATTGCCTTACATACTCTTGGCTCCTAAATTCACTATGAGGCAGAGGAAGTTAGACTTCTGTGAGTCTCTTATAAATGATTAAGGAAGAAAAGAAGGAGGCTTGCCACCTTGCAGTGGAAGGGGAGGCCTCTAGAGTGGATCAGATTAGCAAGATACTCTTAGAAGCTTTTATTAACAGAATCACAATAAGCAAGATTTGGGAATAGTGAGGTATTTTAAGTATAAAAAAGGGAAATAATATAGCAAAATCTGGACTGCTCAGCCACTCCTTGGAAGACAATTTTTGATAAGGAAGATGAAACAGTAAAATCTTTCTAGTTTTGATCCTAATCAATAGGGAAGGAGGAGTTGAGAATATAACGGTAAAAAGCAATTTGTGCTAGAGTGAACACAAAATGAGAAAGTTTATGATCTTCATAAAGAGAATTAAAATTTAAATGCAAGAAAACAAACTTCAGTAACCACAAGGGATTGATAGGCAAAGTCTCATGGAAGGCACTTTAAGGAAAAAATTAAACAAGCTGTCAGCTCCTCAGAGAAACAGAGGAAGAAATCAGCTCTAGAAAGATACAAATTTAGCAAAATCACAAGCTTTTCATTGATCTCAAACTCAAGAGGAAATGTAGGAAGTAAACAGTAGGTGAGATTACTAAAGGTGAGTATAAAAGAATAACTTGAGTATGTAAGAACAGAGGCATCAAGGACAAGAAAAAATCACTCTACAATTACATTTCTAGTGAGGAAAAGACTGCTGGAGAGGAAAACATTACAGATGAAGGTTGAAGTGTTTAATGGTTTGTTTTCATCTATCATCCCTGTAGCAGTAATCAGTTGGTTAACATCATTAATTCCAAGGACAAAAGCCAGCAATAGGAAAAGAACAAGCCAGAGAGGAATTAGGTAGGTTTGCATTTTCAATTGGCTGAGCTTCCTCATCTGACACAAGGATATCTCTGGCTTGTCAGCAGTTATCTCTGAGGCCTTGCAAGGAGCAGCTGGGGTACCAGGAGTCTGGAAAAGGTCAGGGGAAAGGAAGGCACAATAAAAAACCAGAGAAAGCAGAGTCAGGGAATCACAGAGTCATCAACTTAAATGCAATCTCTGGAAAATTATTCACAAATAAATAAATAAACTTATTGGGAGGAACTGAAAGATGAAAATATTAACTTGGATCTACCAAGTACATATCATTTGAAATAAGGGGAGAAGCAGCGGATAGCAGCTATCTTTGCTTTAATCAGGTTTTGACAGCTGCGCATGGCTCACAATCCCATAAGCAAGCAATATAGTATGTTGGTACCTGTACCTACAGAGCCGTAGGCAAAGGTTTGCTCTCAAAGCAAAAGGATGCTTTGGACAGGAAGACGTGGGATGCCAGAGCCAGTTTTGTCCAATGCTATCCCTAACTATCTGGACAATAGGAAAGGAGATGTGCTAGATAAATTAGCAGATGATACTGCTGGGAGGAACTGCAAGTACATTGCAGGATCACATTAGAATTCAAAGTGCCCTTGGGAAACCAGTGAAATGGCCTGGAAAACACACAGGATGAATTTCCACAGTGAAAATGCAAGGTGCCACACTTTGACAGGATTGATCACAAATCTGAGGCTGGTGAGAACAAAATTAAGTTGCAAATCTGTGTCATGAAAAAGGCAAACACTGTGTGGGGTGTCTAAAAAGCAGTGTCACGGAGAGACGCTTGGAGAAATACTGTTTACTTCTTCCTTGACATAGATATGGCTGTAATTTGAGATGTATATGGACAAATTTGAGAACGTCCAAAGGAAAGCAGCAAGAGGTCTAAAAAAGCATGACCTTGGAGGAAATAGTGAAGGAATTAGCTTGGTGTGATCTCAAGAAAAATAGGCAGGGGGAGGGGATGGTAACAGCCTTTTAGTACATAAAGGCTGCCGTGAAGAGGAAAGCCATAACCTGCCCTCTGCATCTACATGGGATAGGTCAAGAACCGATGGAGTTCAGCTGCCACAAAGGAAGTGTATAAAAATTTTCTGAGGCATTAGGGAAAACTTTCTAATGGTACAATTAGGGAAGCACTAGAATAAATTGCCTGGGGAAATCGTGGAGTCTCCATCACTGGCAGCCTCAACAATTTACGCTAACATCTGTCGGGAACAACACACATATAACCGAACTGGCTGGGGGCCAGGAAAGTGACTACATGACCTCCTGAAGTCCCTTCTAGACCTGTTTTACTCTGGTTCTAATCATTCATAGAATCATAGAATGGTTAGGTTTGGAAGAGACCTTAAAGATCATCTAGTTCCACCCCCCTGCCATCAGCAGGGACCCCTTCCACTAGATCAGGTTGCTCAAAGCCTCACCCAACCTGGCCTTAAACACTTCCAGGGGAGGGGCCATCCACAACTTCTCTGGGCAACCTGTTCCAGTGTCTCACCACCCTCACAGGAAAGAATTTCTTCCTAATATCTCATCTAAACCTGCCCTCTGCCAGTTTAAAACCATCAGTCCTTGTTCTGTCACTAACTGCCCTTATGAAGAGTCCCTCCCCAGTTTTCTTGTAGCCCCTTCAGGTACTGGAAGGCCACTGTAAGATCTCTCCAGAGCCTTCTCTTTTCCAGGCTGAACAGCGCCAACTCTCCCATCCTGTCCTCATAGGAGAGGTGCTCCAGCTCTCTGATCATCCTCATGGCCCTCCTGTGGACTTATTCTAACAGGTCCATGTCTCTCTTGTGTTGGGGGCTCCAGAACTGGACGCAGTACTCCAGGTGAGGCCTTATGAGAGTGGAGTACAGTGGGAGAATCACCTCCCTCAACCTGCTGGCTCTTGATGCAACCCAGGATACGGTTGGCCTTCTGGGCTGCAAGCGCACATTGCCGGCTCATGTTGTGCTTCTTATCCACCACCACTCCCAAGTCCTTCTCTTCAGAGCTGGTCTCAAGCCATTCATCGTCCAGCCTGTATTTGTGCTTGGGGTTGCCCTGACCCAGGTGCAGGACCTTGCATTTGGCCTTGTTGAACTTCATGAGGTTAGCACAGGCCCACCTCTCAAGCCTGTCAAGGTACCTCCGGATGGCATCCCGTCCCTCCAGCGTGTCAACCGTACCACTCATCTTGGTATTGTCAGCAAGAGCCTCCCTGCCTGACAATGCTGTGTACTTTTGGTTTGAACCATTTGACATGCTTTTTGATTACTATCCTGATTTCTTTGCAGTCCTATATTAAACTGTGTACTTGCAGATAATTCGTAGCTTATCTGAAAAAGGAGTAATGTTTCACTTAGAGTTCCTTCAGCAAACATTAGGGTTGCATCTGCAGTTATCTTGTATCTCCATGTTTTTAGAAGTTTAAATTTAGGCACTCTTCAGGACAGCCCCAGATCCATCCAGGCATGAGAGAGGAAAGGGGCTGGAGCTTAAACCATATGAAGGATCAAGAAGTAGAGCAATAGGTTGGCAAGCTGCTGTGGGACACATGAGAAAAGAGGCAGGCTAAGATCTTACAACCTTCCTGCCCTCCCCTGAAAGACAGAAATCTCTAATTTCCCACTGACAAGGGGGAACTGGAGGGTGAAGACACAGATTGGTCTTCCCTCACCCACCCCAAGGCCAATGTCAGAGCTGCACACCGGAGCAGGCAGCGGTTCCCTAGCAGTGACCGGAGTGCAGCCTGAGTCACTGAGACCTTCAGGGTTGGATGTGCACCCTGCTTGGTTCCCCTGACTCAGAAAAACAGTACTAGGAGCACCTGTCAAACCAAAACCAGAGTCGGGGAGTAGGGAGGAGGTAAAGAAAAGTTCTTTACATTGACCTCTTGATTTGTATGATCCTAAATTTGGGTTACTAGACTTTCCCAGTATCCTTATGAGACATACCAAACAGCAACAGCATTCTCAGAAATAATGATCTTTTAAAGTGCTTAGAAAATACCTGACCTTTAAACAGAAGAGAGAGGTGTTAAGTGGACCATTTACCTTAATGTGACATTTTCAGTTGAGATGAAGTACTCTGCTGAGGTGGATAGGGTCAGAAACCTGCCTCCAGCAGCATCCCTCTCCTGTGATATGGAGCAAGCATGCCAGTTCTCAATTCTTCCCCAGAAACCTCAGCACTGGACTTGACTCATGCTTCATCTGGTTTCGGCTGGTGGCACTGACACCCCTGCAGTCAGATATGGCAGAGAGATGGACTTGAGATATGTTGTCCAAATAGCTGATTTTCTAGATTGCATATGAAGAGAGAGAGGAGACATGTTCACATATCACAGAATCACAGAATCACAGAATCACAGAATGGTAGGTGTTTGAAGGAATCTCTGGAGATCATCTAGTCCAACCCCCCCCTGCCAAAGCAGGTACATCTACAGCAGGTTACACAAGCTTGCATCCACGTGGGTTTTGAATTATCTCCAGAGAAGCAGACTCCACAACCTCCCTGGGCAGCCAGTGCTCTGTCACCCACAAAATAAAGAAGTTTTTCCTCATCTTCAGATGGAAATTCTGTGTTCCAGTTTGTCCCCGTTGGCCCTTGCCTTGTCACTGGGCATCACTGAAAAGAATCCCCTCTCAGTCTTTTCCAGGCTAAGGAGACCCAGGTCTCTCAGCCTTTCCTTTTAAGAGAGATGCTCCAGTCCCCTAATCATCTTTGTGCTCTCCGCTGGACTCTCTCCAGTAGTTCTTGAACTGATGAGCCCAGAACTGGAGACAGTACTCCAGATTTGGTCTCACTAGGGCACAGTAGGGAGGGAGGGAAGGAGGGAATATATATGGGAGAAGTATAGCTCAGATGTCTTTGGAGAGCCAGGAACTGTGCAAAATTCAGAAACCCAGGGAGAAAGAGAAAGGGTGGCTGACGGTGACCCCATCCAACTGTTGTTAAACTGATCACCTCTCCTAGGATTTCACTTTCCCACTATGTATCTATACTCCTTTCATGCCAGCCTACCCAGTCTGCCCTCAGACAGTTCTCATGGTAGCTCCAAACTCCTCATTCTTTATTCTTCATTTGTCTTTCTCCTAATGACCTCTGCTCACAGCAGGCATTCATGATTGCCAGCTCACTGATGGAAAAACTTGAGCTTTCTGAATTTTGTGGTGTCCTCAGAACATAAAACTTCAAAATAACTCCATCTACCTCCTCAGACACACGCTCCTGGTTGAGAGAGACTGTGATGAATTATGTTTATATGCAAGAAGAAATCGCTGTTCATGGTTGGCTCTGAACTGGCTTGGAGGTCAGTGGCATATGACTCCTACTCCAGTAGAGCTTTAATTTATGTAATAGATTAGTGAGCCTGTCTGGACACAGTCCTGGGCAACTATCTATAGGTGGCTCTGCTTGAGCAGGGGGATTGGACCACCAGATGACCTCTGGAGATCTCTTCCAACCTCAACCATTCTGTGATTCTGTGTGATTCTGTGATTTCTTTAATTCCCAAGCGTGCATCCCTTGAAATAGCCTGTTTCTTTCTTGACTAGTGTTTCAAGTGTTGCTCTCCAACTTTGTGCATTAGACAGGGCAAATTACAGTTCACTGTAAACCCCAGTAAAATCATGCAGCCCCCAAACCATGTTTGCTTGGTTCTCCCATAGACTTTGCTACATGGAACTGCTTATTCAAATCTCCCCAAATACTGCTCCACACTGCTGGGAGGAACACCCAATTTCAGGATAAGCAAACTCATTTTAGGGAATTTAGAGCATTTTGAAGAGTAGACCTTTAAACTGCAGAGAGTTTTCAGGCACAGTGACAGCAGAGCTGCCAGCCATGCTACCATCCCATATATACAGCTATGCATTATAAAGACAAGGGGCAGTCACACAGAAAATGGTGTCTGTGCCTTACTTGAAACCTGCTGTTCTCCTGGTGGCATCAATGATGTATTTAGGTCACTTTTTAGAAAGGACAAATTAAGCCTTGGGGCAGAATTGGATCCTTTGACTCTGTAAGCCAGATTCTGTTCTAACTCTGGAATAAATAGATGGCAATGGCTTTAGTTTGTTGAAGATAACAGGGATGTATCTGCAGCATTTGAGTATATTACAATGGAAAGAAGAATTTATCTTTTAACAGAAAAAATAATCAAAAGTCTTCACACTGTCACCTCAAGCTTTATTAGCAGAAAAAAACATGAGCAAGAGTAATTTTTTTTTCTTATTTCACTGGAAATAAAAACTGATCCCAAAACTCTCTACCAGGTTACATTCATTCCTCAGTAAAGAAAGACTTTCACTTGCACTGAGGCTTTTTTGGTGCCATTAGAAGGGATCTGTTGCAGAATTCAGTCTAATAGCACAAAACGCTTCTAGTGGCAAAACTTCCCCAGGGAGAGAAGTTTGTTAGAAACTTGACCAGCCAATATATAACTAAAGTTACATCAAATTCTATCTGTACAATACCAGTTAGTGGTAGTATACAAATACAGTTATCCCCTTTTTTTCCCTGATTTTGCAGTTTTCTTTATCTGTGTGGTGTAATCACAGATTTAAGAAGCTTTATATCCCTTTATTTTTCTTGGTATATTCAGATGTATAGCTTTACTTGCCAGAATAAACTATATATCACACCTGATGCAACTGAAGTCAGTGTTCTGCTCCCATCATAGAAGGTCTGTGTAGGTTTGCGCTCCTCAAAATACTGTCAGGAAATTCTGCAATAAACATTAGGCAAGGGAGCAGGTTTACAAACAGCATGTTTTGAAGGTGATTTTAAACAGCCCTTGCCTGAACTCAAGGCAAATCCTAATAATGCTGGTAAAAAAAAAAAACCAAAAAACTATCAAAAAAGTATGAAACCCTTGTGATTTGGTGTACTAGTTAGACACATGCCTAATATAAGACCCTTCTGCAAAAGTGGCCCATTTCTATGGGTTGACCATATCACCTATCCCCTTGTCTAGTGCCTGCCTGATGCCTTTCCCCTTTCTCCTCCACATCAAATTTCTCTGGAGTTAACAATGGCACCAACTGCCTTTTCATCAGGAAATCCAAGCGATACAAACAACTTCTTTCATAGCTCAGTTACCGCTCAAAATCATGTCTTGTTTTCCCAGAAAAGCAAGAAAATACCTTTCCCCTTTGGTTTTGCAGTTAAATCTATGGAAAGGAAGTCAGCTGTCTGACCAGATTTTGTGGCTGTGCTCAAGGAAGTCAGCTGTCTGACCAGATTTTGTGGCTGTGCTCCTTCTTTTGCCCAAGAGCAAGAGTGGGAGATTTTGGAGCTGGCTGTCTTCTCAGGTGATGTTTGCAGGCATGACCTTGCACCTACAGGACAGTAAAGAAAATTATTTGTTACAAAATATGTTAATGACATTACCTGGGACAGAGATAAAGGGAATTGTCCAATAAAACATTTGTGATTTTTTGCTGGTGAACAGCAGGTCACCAAACCTTGGATCTACCTGTAGGAAAAAGTCAGTTTTGTTGAGGCTTGTTTGAGCAATGGCTTTAAGCAACAGCAACAGTAAGAAACTGCTCACATCCAATTTTTTCAAAACAACATGAGTTGTGATTTTGACATGACCTCCTGATTTCAAAAGGGCAGTTATTTTATACTCTAAAGAAGGTTAAAAATATAAATATTTAATACAGAATAAAAACATTCTGAAATTATTAAAGTTAAACTTTTTTGTGAGGATGGCCAGAAATTTGGGTTGCTCAACTGGTCTTCAGAAAAGTTTGAGATATTTAAATATTTGTGGTTTGGGTTCAATTAGAACAAAAAAGCTTATAGATGACATGCATGCAGATGAAAGAGAAAATGAACAGGGAGATGTTGGCATGTGCTTGTTTCAGTATTTGCTGTTATCCCAGTGTGAACCGAGGAGAAGAATGGGATAACTTATCCTTAGAGGGAGACATATGAAAATGTTATTTATTTTTAGTATGCATTGTGTCCCTCACTAACAAAGTCCCCTCTTTTTAAGGACAGCATACCTTTTAATGCTAGAGCTTCCTTCAGTGGACTCCAGTTAAGTATCTCCTCTTAATTACTCTAAGTTATTTACAGGGAGATTTTTTTCTTAACCTTGGAATGAAGGAAATTACTTGCCTTTAGGAAATGTACCCTGGTAAGCTTTGATTTTTCACAGTAACAACCCTTTTTTTCACTCAGTCTGGATCTGTGTCCTATGAGTGGGCTCCAGCAAGTTTGAGAGCAGATAGCTGCTTTTCTAACATGTCAGCAGCATATGTACACGTCAATCCATGTTACACAGGAAATAAGCTAACATCATCATTTTAGTCAGGAGTTCCTGTAATTTTCAGTTTCCATATTAACAGGAAAAATAAGACTCTTTGGGAAGTTTATGGCCTGAAGAGTGACAAGTACTTACAATGCACACAGACATGGTTCCCAGATAGTCCCTACTGCAGTACAGATCTCCAGCCCACGTGTCTTGCATCAGGCACTGGAGGCAAAGCAGGCTAGGGGCTGGAACTTGGTATGAGGAGGGGAAAAATGACTAGAAATAAAAGGGATTAAAGTCTTTCCAAGCAGACTGCTGAGTGGAAACCTCTGCCTTCTACTGAGGGAGAGTTTCCAATGGAATTTCATCCAAGAATGGTTTGCTTCCCTGGTGAGGTCTGTACCCTGGTTTCAAGGTGCAAGAGGTGCTTATGCCTGCTAACAGCTGTCCCTTTGCCTGCCTCCACCTGGGAGCCCTCCCGAGCTTGCTCCTCCACCCCTGCCACACTCAGCAGCTCCTCGCTCCCTTCGGCACGGCATGGCATGGCACAGTAGATGGTGGCACCTCATCCCACCTACTCACAAGCTTGCCTAAAACATATCCATGCTGCACCATCTCGCCGTCAGTTTGCAGTGCAGGAACTTGCTTATCGTCTTCAGCCACCGCTGAACAGCAAGGCACCATCAAAGTAATGTGGAGGAGGTCAGCTGGCATAGGCATGGCTCTGTCAGCCGTGTATGTGAGTGAACAGCACTCCCAGGCAGAGCTTTAGTAAAACAAGGGCCCATTCCTCTGAGTACTTTCATGCTATTTCTGTCAAATCAGAAGTTTCTTCCAAAAATAATCAGCCAGTGACATTTTGTCTCAAATGCATGAAAACCAGAAGTGACCTGATAGAAAGAAACCCTGTTGCCTTCCACAGCACGCATGGCCAAAATGAAGACAGATCAGTGTAAACAGAGGCAGCCCATCTGACAACTTATCTCACATTAGGCAGCACAGGGTACGATGCATGGCTGAAAAATACTCCAAGTGACCTATATGACTCCAAGTTTCAGCACATAACAGCACTGGTTTAGCTGTACACAGAAAGGGGAGAGCAGCAACCCCCTGCATTTATGCAAATGCCAAGGTACACCTGATTTTTTCACATCACTGTTTCTAGGTGGCCCTGAGGCTTTTCAGAAAGGCTTTCCTGGAGGTCCATCATCACATGAAATTATCAAAAGCCTAGCTCATGTAGAGGAGGATTGTGCTGAAAGAGTTGATGATTTTTTCCCTCATTGGTCCCTGGGACTGGCTGGCTGCTCCCAGGCCTGTAATGAAGGTGTTTAACTCTAGATGTTGAACAGCCACTGAGAACATACGTATATTCTCTGGTATATATTAAAACACATATGTATTGTCAGTTTATATTTATGTATTTCATAATGTAAGAACATGTGTTTCATTACAGTGAAGTGTGATTTTAAGCTATTAAGGATGTGGAAGTGCACCCAGCATGGGACATGGCCCTGCAGGCATGCTATGACAGTGTAGGACTTCATCTTCCCAGCCTAGGAGACCTGCAGGTACAGGTGAGCAGGAGTGAGGGACCTGTGTCCCCATCAGGAGAAAGGCACAGTCACTCCCTGGACTTGTTGAGAAAACACTGCCGAGGCCTCCAGAGTCCACAGAGTCTTCACTTACTGTCCTTTTCCTGCACTTTAAAGAGCAATTATATTTACAAAATAACAGCTTTTTCTGTCTCCCTGTTTTTCTCTAAAACTTAGTTGTGCTCTGTTTCTGGTTCATATTTTAAATGTGCTTTGGCAGTAAGAAGAGCCTCAGCTTCTTTAATTTATTACCTCTGTTTATGGAATATGGATATTGGGCCAACTTTACTTCTTACACTAAGTGAATCAGTGCAAATGCAATCACTTTTGGACATCCACTGTCTAAAATAAGCATATTTAGATGATCAAATAAGTGTTCCCATATGCACATTGGCTGGTATTTCATGCTGGTATAGCATTCTTGTTTTTCTTATGTGGTGTCCTTTGTCTTTTTTTACTTCCCTTTTTGACTGTGTTTGGTCAGTCACTAGGGGAAAAAAAAAATTGCTTGTACCTTAAAAGAAATACTGGCTATTCAGCATATGGCATTTATAGATCTTCGGAAATTCTTCTGGGAGGCGTGCTTCAGATTAGTGGTCTTTCTCCTTCGGGGATGGTTTTAATTTGTTAGCACTTTAGATCTGTAGTCTTGAGGTAGCTCCTTTTTCAGTCAATAAAATGGTTAGTGAAATGAGGGTAAAATATTATAATTGTGTTCTTCAAATCAGATTTTTATGTGGAGATTTTTTCCTCCCGGTATGTAAATCTGTCATTCGGAGAGGATTTTTCCTGTTTTCTTTTAATCTTCGATGCATGTGCCAAGAATGATGATTTTAACCATGAATTACCACAGTGACTTGAAGCCAAACTGCTGGGAGGCTGCTACCCTGGGATGAAAAGGGAGCCAAAAGCAACCCGGCTTTGACTCTAGCATTTCCGACCGAAGTCTGCCACCCTGTCTACGGCTGCTACCTCTGCTCACAGAACATCCCCTCCTCCATACCACATGCACAACTCAGGGCTCGAAGCATCAAGCCACCAATAAGGAAAGCCATTCAGATTAGTAAAGACAAAGACATACTCGAACCACACAAGCTGCCACACCTTTACTCATCTGTACTCGATCCACACCTTTATTCATCACTGATGGGATGAATTCCTGGAGGGAAGAGGGGCTCAGGACAGCTGGCTAATACTGAAGGATTTCCTCCTCCAAGCCCAGAAGCGGTGCATCCCAACGAAGAGGAAGGCAGGCAAAAACAGCAGGAGGCCTGCATGGATGGAAAAGAAGCGCCTGAACAAACTTAATCTCAAAAAGAAAGCCTACAGAGAGTGGAAGGATGGGTTACCTGGGAGGAATACAGAGAAATTTTCCAAGTGGCCAGGGATCAGGTTAGGAAAGCCAAGGCCCTGATAGAAGTAAATCTGGCCAGAGATGTCAGGGGCAACAAGAAAACCTATACGTATGTCGGGGAGAAAAGAAAAACTAAGGGAAATATGAGCCCTCTCCAGGAGGCAATGGAAGACCTGGCCACCTGGGACACTGAAGGCTGAGGTGCTCAATGACTTTTTTGCCTAAGTCTTCACCAGCAAGGATCCGTGTCACACTGTGAAGGTCATAGAAAGCAAAGGAAGGGTCTGGGAGCCACCCACTGTAGGAGAATCATAGAATAATAGAATGTTGTGAGTTGGGGAAGACCAGGTTCAGGACCACCTAAGGAACCTGAAGGTGTGCAAGTCCATGGGACCTGATGTGATGCATGCACAGGTCCTGAGGGAACTGGCAGATGATGTTGCAAAGCCACTATCCATCATATTTGAAAAGTCCTGACGGTCTGGTGAAGTTCCTGCAGACTGAAAAAGGGGGAACATAACCCTCATAACAAGCCACTATCCATCATATTTGAAAAGTCCTGACGGTCTGGTGAAGTTCCTGCAGACTGAAAAAGGGGGAACATAACCCTCATAACATGAGGAGGTGATTGGTGACAACCAGCATGGCTTCATCAAGCGCAAATCGTGCCTTATCAGTCTGGTGGCCTTTTATGACGGGGTTACAGCAAAGATGGATAAGGCTAAAACAACTGATGTCATCTACCTGGATTTGTGCAAGGTGTTTGACACTGCCCCACACAACAACCTTGTTTCTAAATTGGAGACATATGGGTTTGATGGATGGACCACTTGGTGGATAAGAAACTGGCTGGATGGTTGCACTCAAAGAGTTGTGGTCAACAGCTCAATGTCCGAGTGGAGACCAGTGATGAGTGGTGTCCCTTAGGGGTCAGCATTGGGGCCAGTGCTGTTCGACATCTTTGTTGATGACATGGACAGTGGGAT
>NW_010337252.1:0-40419 GCF_000700745.2 Antrostomus carolinensis | reverse complement strand
TCCCTTCCAAACCCTGTGATTCTGTGAAATTCTTCCTATGATTTCATTATAGAAACAATTTTCAACAATGTGCCAGAATAAAATTACATTTCCTGCACTAATAAAATTTCGTGGAAAGCTGTAATTACACAGCTCCTGTATTTGAATTGTAAGGTGTACTGCACAGTGGCGTGTCTTATGACTATGTAAATTTAAAGCCCTAAATTTTTCATACTATCTGTAAAGTAACATAGTGTAATCAAAAAGTATGCCATAGCTGGAAAGGATGGGCTAGGCGTGAAGATGATGAACTCATCTGTTTGCTTGGCACTGTCAGTTGGGTGTTACTTGTTTACCTTTCCTGAGATCTCACAGGTAATTTATGGCAGATTTTGCTTCTATTCTTTGCTATCCATTTCCCCTTAATGCAGTCATTAACATATCCACAAACCATCCTGCTCTTCTGTGCCTGGAGCGTCTCTCAGAGGAGAACACCACAGCCCAGGGCCCTCTGGGAGACAGCCCTGAGACCTGGAAGGGGATCCCCCAAATCAATGCTTAAGTACAACCATTGGCTGGAAATAATAACAAAGTCACTGTGAAGTAAATGTCTCCTTATTTATAGGGATAAAAAAACATATCTGCAGATATCTGCAGAGAAAATCTGCAAAGAACTAAGAAGTGAAACCTCAGCATGCCAGCGAGGCTGCTTCCTAATAGCTTCTTTGTATCACTTCTAGCAAATGGGTATCTACCCTGCTGTCGTTTATTGTTGATGACTGATAATAGGATTACTGCTCCCACATCCAAGAAGCACGGCATCCCAAATAGTATCATTTCATGCTGAAGGATAGATGTTATTATCGCATCCTGACTTCACATACTGCTCAACCAGTTATCTATGCAGGACCTGGTGTAGAGCTCTGAGACTTTATAGGATATTATCATGTTATATGAAATTCATGCTGCTGCAGCTATAAATCAAGAGGACACCTCGTATGGTGGCTGGTTCTCCTTGAAACAGCATCTCTAAGCGGAGGCTCTGTTCTCTGGAAGATTAGAGTGTGATTTTGAAAAACATGTTGCCAATGAATTTAAGGCTCATGAAAAGGGCAGGTTTAATAACTTCGGTGTTCTCTGTTTAGCAATGTCATATGTATAGCTACAGCATAAGCTTGTCCACAGCTCCTTAAGGAAGAGACCTCAAGCTTGACTACAGACTCCCTCCCTTGCAAGACTAAGAGGATAGTTCATTTTAAATAGTATTTCTCAAACAGCATTTCCATGTATAGACACTGTCTAGAAGAGCACAAGCTGTGCCACTGGCCAAATGCTAGGAACATCTCTCTACAGAGAACAGTAGGGGCTGCGCATATCTAGGGAGCCATTTCGGGAGCAGCTGAGCTGATCCTCATGGCTCGTGGCTACCAAAGTGTGCCCTTCCCTGTCCCTCCGCCTGTCTCAGAGGCAGACTTCCCCCATTCCTCCTTTTGTCCACCCTGGTGCTCACCAGCCCCTCCTGCTTTTGGAAAGGCTCATGGCAAAAAGCTCTCCAGTTTTTTGGCTGAGTTAGTTTTTGGCTCACGTTGGGGTGTGACCAGCTCCAGAACTGGCACAAAGCAAACGGTGGAAGCCCACAGCATTTGGTGGCCGGAGGAGAGAGGGGACTAGACCCACTGGCAAGGGTTGATAACTCACCAAGTCTGTGGGACTGAGCCCTTTTATGGTGGGGAACAGTGGAGGCTTGGAGATGCTCAGCTGGAGCTTTGCTCTCCAGACTTGTACAGCCCGTGAGGATCAGGAGTGCTGAGTCTGTGGGTGCCCAAAATGCTGGTATTGCCCCAGGCACTGTGTATTTATTAGCAAGGTTCTCATCCGAGCCCATCTCTTATGTTCCTTCACCAGGAGTGAACACTGCATTTGTTGGGCACAAGGTGGTTGGCTTACCCTTGATGGAGAAATTTCAGCTGGGAGAGAAACAGCACCTTCAAAAACCATAATGCTGTGAAAGTACTGCTAAATGTAAAAGCTGGAGTAATGGCAGCTGAGTACCAAAGGTGAAAAGCAGAAAGCTCTGCTAAGCTTTGTGCAGCTGATCCGAGCTTTCCAGGCTGCCCCAGTTAGAGCCTCTGCCAGAGCCATCTCTGCTGGGCTGCTGACTCTGAACATCTGAAGAAATATCTTGTCACCTTTTGCTGACAGGAGGCTGTATTATTCACAGGCCAACTGAACCAGGGCATGCAGAGGAGATTGGGGTTGAACATTAAGATATATTTACATAAACTTATCCCTAATTGAGCTGTGAGAAGGTCAGTTCCATTTCCAGGGATCAAGCTGCAGAGGTGGGCTCTCCCATCATTAACCTCAGGTGCATCTAGAGCCCCCTCCAAAACCCATTGGAATCAGACAAAGTCTTTGGATCTGCCCCTCAAATGCTGTTAATCCTCAGCATTTTAAAAACTTATAATGAGAAATCAAAGCTAAAAGTCCAGCAACAATGAACTAATTCTTCCGATGGCCAAATACACTTAGTAGGAGATCCAGGGAAGGTCAGCTGAAGCAGCAGGTTTTCTTACAGAGTCTTCACTTGTGCCATTGCTTCATTTCTTCCCAAACAAATGTGTTAAATTAATTGAAGAGGCCAACTTTTGCACATCCCTAGGCTTTCTATTTTACCTGTGTTTTTAAAAATAGAACTGAGACGGGAAATGGTAGCTTGTAAGCTTGCATCAGACTTAAAAACTCATGTATAGCTTCACTTGGAAGTCCCAGCAAACAAGGGGACAGGGAGTTACTGGATGCACTGGGGAAAATTATATAAAGGGCCTTGGAAGTTAAAAACCAAGCAGTTTGAGACAAAAAAGCAATCCTCAGATTGACAGAAGTTATCGTTTAGGATTCACTCCATACATGCAGGTAGAAGGAAAAGAAGTTCTACAGCATCTAAAACATAAGTATGGCACTTCATCATCCTTTGGAGAAGTACCAAGAGATCCAAGTGTGTACATAGAACTAATCGTTTAACAACAAAGTTCTGTTGGTTACAAGCTAAGGCTTTAAAATGTCCACTGACTATAAAGGCTTGCAATATTTCAGTAGGTTATTGCCTCTGAAAGGTGCTGCCACTACATTATACATTTTCTGATTGTTCAAAAGCTTACGATGCTAAAGATGTGCTTTCTTCTGCCTGAAATAATGCCGGAGACTTGAGTGAGGGAGTGAATGTATGGTGTACACTGCTCATGAATAAAAGATGTTTACAGCTAAGCAATCTAGTGTTCCTCTCTTGGGGGATTAATGCTATTCATCAGAAATTTTTAAAGAATAATTTTTAGATTTTTTTTTTTTTAAGAAAAGGAGAAGGAATCTGATTGCTAGACTAACAGTGAGCATGATTTAGCAGAGGGGATGCTGGGAAGGGCATCAAGCCTTGCCACAGTCCTGGGAGACATCTCACTGTCCCTTACCCCAGGTGGAGTCGTGCCCTCCTCAGTGAAACACTGCAAGGACACCGTGCATCTTGCTGCCAGATGCTGTGCCATGGGCAGGCACAGGGAAACTCACCCCATGGCAGAAACCGTGCTGAAAATGTGGCTTCTTCTAAGCAGGAGGCTCAGGGTGTTGCTCTGGAGCTTCAGAGGAGGCACAAGTGTGGCCAAACACAGCAGCACTTCAACCTTCCCTCTCTCACCTGGGATGCCCAGCGCTTGCTCGAGCTCCTGACTAGCCTGGACAGTCCGAAGGGGTGACCTTCGCGTCGAAGGAGGAGACCTCTCACCCACGCTTTCAGAGATGTCCCCAAGTCCTGGGACACGCTCTGCTCACCACTGGCCTCCCAGGTACAGCCTGAGAGGCTGCCTGAGCCTCAAAATGCCTGAGCACCGACTCCCCAGTGAACAGCCAGCTGGGTGTCAGGAGAGGTGCCTTACAGGATTGATCAGGGAAGGGTTTGTGCGGGATCCGAAGTAGCGCAAGTGTGAAACTGCTCTGCTGAAGTGTAACTCCAACTGGCACCCATGCCGTGCTTCTGCACATGCATCTGAAATACCAGCAACAGTCAGTCAAGACAGTGAGAGAAGGGGAACGTGCTACATATGCTGCCACAGGCAGCTCCTGGCAGCGCTGCCATTGCATCTGCCCATCTACTGCAACAGTCACACCTGAGACCGAAACCTCCGTCCATGTTGCTCACCTCGGGCACGGAGCTCATGGAAGATGACTGAAGGTTGCTTGTGGAGAGCAGCCATGCAGCTCCAGCCCAGAAATAGATGCATCAAGTTAATCTAGCTTCCTCACAACAGCAAGGATCTTTTAAGCTTGCAAATGCTTCAAGCGGCATCTTGAGATGCTGCCGATGCTCCAGCTTTCAGCCAAGGGGGAAGCTACAACCAGTGCTCTCCAGGTGCCTTTTCAGTAGCACAGAAGCTTACACTCACATGCCCTGGCCAGGGCTGTGACCAAGCCTGCAAGCGATGAATGTCCCTCTGTCCTTCTGCTTGTCCCAAGCCTCGGTGGTACAACCAGTTAAAATGTTGATCCTTCACAGAGAGTCTCTGTACATAATCCATCGGAAACTGCTCTGTACACGGCAAGAAGAAAGGAAAGACCCCTGTGTGCCCAAGACAGTTTTATCCTCCAGGCATCACCTCTTCATCCTATAGTCTCCATAATACAACAATTTTTACTTTTCAGCTCCTGAAAATATTTCTTCTGTTTTGTTTTAACTCGGCAGTGAGCAATCAAATTTGTTTTGTGAAGAGTCACAAAGAACCATAGCCCTGAAAATGTGAGAAAAAATGAAAAATACTCCTGCTTTTCTAATGCTGAGTCTCTGCCTGCAGAGTTAGCAAGCGGCAGATTGCAATTATAGTTTAAGCATCTATTCATTTTATTGCAGGAAAAGCATCAACATGTGTGCTGTATTTTTTGGCTTCTAAACAGCAGAGTAAATGTACATAAAATTGAGAGGTGATGTATAATATATGAAAAAAGACATTTTGATCCACGCAGCAAAATGAAATGTATGCAAATTATTAGCAGTTTAAATGGAACAAAGTTTTACTATACACAGTTTTATGTGCTCACACAGAGAATCTGTAATCCCCCTAAGGAACATTCAGTCTACCTATAATGAATGAGGGTTTTTAGAATGAGAAATCTTTTAAAGTTTGAGCCAACAGATATCTAAAATATGGAGATTAAAAATAACACTGGAATACACATAGTAGCCAAACAAAATAATCACATTCATGCTTAAGGAATGAAGTATTTAGCAAACTCTTAATTTTCTCTAGAAATACTTTGCTTTAAATTCCATATTTTCTTTTGTCACATTTTTCACTTAAAAGCCTCTATGAGCTTTTGTACTGTTGCCAGGCTTATTTTTTGTTTATATACAGGTTCTTGCCATGGAGATATGTCCCTGACATGAAGGCATCCAGTATAGGAAATGACATGCAATGCTTTATTCTTCTAGTTTAATTAATGCTCTGACAACTTGGCAATAAGGCTACAGTGAAGAAAAGGTCTCTGCAGGAACTGCAGGTTTTGAGCAGTAAGAAAGCTGTCAAAATTTTACTATATATCTATAGTAACATATCGAACATCCAAAGACTTCTGGAAGGCATCTGTAGAAAAGAATTCAAAAGAAAAAAAAGGTTAGCATAAAAATGATGTTCCTTAACCTACTAAAAAGAAAAGAATTTACTTTCTCAGCAGCCGGAGTTGGAACTGGGTAACCAGCCTACACTGACTTACTCATTTCAAGCAAAAAGAATCTCCAGTTTCTAATGAGCGAGGACTGTTGGACACAAACAGTAAAAAGCATTAGCCTGATCCCTGTTGAGACTGGTTCCCTTCTGTGATTTAAACAAGCTGAATGAAGACAGATCTGCTCTACACAGTGATCCACATAACCATTCTGGATCCTTCTGACCAAACTGGTAAGCCCAAGTCTTCTGCTCCACAGACTTCTTCCTTCATCCTTCTTAGCTGAAAGCACAACAGCAGCATCTTGGCATGAGGGCAGGAGAAGGTGTCCCCTCTCTCTCCTCTGACTGGTTCAGTATTTTGGGAAGCAACAGTGATGACATCCTCAATGGAGACTGCGACAGCTCTATAGGCAGCCTACAGTCACAGATCTGGACCATCAGAAACCCATGGTAATCCATGTCTTACCAAGAGCACAATTTGATATTCATGATCTTACTGTGCTCTGTCACCATCCTCGCTTTCCCAGAAAAGGATATTGAGAAGGAAACAGCAGACCAAACTCAGCATCACCTTACTTTCTCCAGTATCTCCACATCTTTTTGGCTGTGAACAAGCAGAGAGAGCGCTGTCTTTTCTGATGGATAAGCTACTATTCAGCTATTGATGGAAAACAGCTGTCCATACCAACACACTTAATTTTCTTCTGCACCAAAAATTCATGAAGTTGTGCCATGCTAGGAAAATATAAACCAGCCACATATTTATGTATCTTTCTGAAATCAGGATTTTTGCCTCCTATAGCGTGAAGGCTTCCAAGTCATGGGAAAGCTTATAGTAATCACAGACTACTCACTACAGAGCAGTTTTAATTTCCAGTCTAATCCCCTGATTCCCCACTTTTTTTTAGTGAAGAGATTAATTTATTTCTGCTAATATATCCCACAAGAATCAGAGGAATCAGTTTCAGTCTCTTCAGCAGTCTGATTTTCAAAGATGGTCACAGGAGAAAGTAAAAGGCTACCACCAGAAGTATTTATAACCGTACAGTAGAGTACTTAGATACATAGATAACAGCTAGATCAAAATACTTGCTATTCAGAGTTATTGCTGGCATGAGTACCACTGACTATAACGAAAACTATTTGTTTTTTTAATTATAAAAACTCTATAGAGATTGAGAATTTTGCCAAAGATTAACAGTTTCAGCCAAATTTTTCTATAGTGGGTATGTCTGCAATACGAGTTTCCATTTTGAGGGTAAAAGAATTTCAGCAAAATCTGGTTAATTATATCACTGAAAACTAAAGCAAATGTTTTCTCTTGTGATGTTGACATAAAAACTGTGATTGTTTCAATGAAAAGTTCTGTCACTTCTGTGCTTTGGAGAAGGTATTTGAGATTAGATTGGGAGGAGCAAAAGGAAAAGTGGAACCAAGTCTAGAGCCAGGTTATGGACACCGTCCAATTAAAACCAAAAATCCCCAAACCCAGTCTCCTTTTACTTTAAATGTGGATGGTGAATGACAAAGGTATTGCTGGGGACAAAACTTTGCAGAAAGTGACAATTTGCACAAACATCATATTTATTTTTCCTATAATCCACCAAAAAAACCCCACTCTCAAAATTAGGTGAGATTTTGTCTAGGTGCTTCTAAGCCATTAGAAAACAGTACATTCATGATACACAAACATGTCTCTTTAGCAACGGCTCCAGATATGTTCTATCTCGCCTGAAGTGAAAAGCGGCATTGAAGAAGCTATTGAAGGTTACTGCATGTGCCCCAAACCCAGGCTAAGTCAAGCAAAAGAGCCTGTGTTGATGGGAGAGGAAGCTCCCCTCCCCAGGAGCCAAGAGCCATGGGTTTGTTTACATGGAGGAGAAACTGTGTATTTGCCTTTGGTTGTTCTCATTTTCCCTAAAGTTCCCAAATCTCAACATGACGCTGCTCTCAGAAGCTCAAGCAGGCCTCCCAGCTATTTGTTGTTTCTAATGATTTGCATCCTTAAGGAATAATCAAAAATGGCATAGAAAATGTGACTGTGAGAAAATGGGATGGGTATTCATCCATGCAGCTGGAATTCAGGAACTGCTGCAATTACATGTGAGTAACATCATTTGCCCCCCCGATAGATATTTCACTTATTCACATCACATCTTTTTTTTTTTTTTTCAGGGTTGGTGCTGAAGATCCTACAGTCTGCAAGGTGAAACAACCTCTCTCTGCTGCTGAAGTTAGCCAGCAGAGTTGTTCTGGGATGCCCACACCTGGGTTGGCATCCAGGGCAGCACCGCAGACACTGTAGAATCATAGAACGGTTTGGATTGGAAGGGACCTTAAAGATCATCTAGTTCCAACCCCCCTGCCATCAGCAGGGACATCTTCCACTAGACCAGGTTGCTCAAAGCCTCATCCAGCCTGGCCTTGAACACTTCCAGGGAGGAGCATCCACAACTTCCTTGGGCAACCTGTTCCAGTGTCTGACCACCCTCACAGTGAAGAATTTCTTCCTAATATCTAATCTAAACCTGCCCTCTTCCAGTTTAAACCCATTTCCCCTTGTTTTGTCATTAACTGCTCTTATGAAAAGTCCCTCCCCAGCTTTCTTGTAGGCCCCCTTCAGGTATTGGAAGGCCGCTATAAGATCTCCCCGGAGCCTTCTCTTCTCCAGGCTGAACAGCCCCAACTCTTTCAGCCTGTCTTCCTCACCTGGCATGGATGTCCTAATGAGAGGTCAGGTACGTTACTCTGCTATTCTCTCTTTCCAACTATTGCCTGACTTCCAGGATTTAGGAGGTACTTGTGTGAAAGTCCTCATTATTTACAAGAAGACAGAGAAAGCACTCAGCTGCTGAACTACCAACACACAAGCTTCAGAAAAGCCTGCTAGCAAAGCTCTATTTCCCAGCCCTACTGGGAATTCAGAGGAATTAGATGGGACCAGACCAAATATCTGAACAATGTACATGAAATAACAAGCAGCATATATTTCCCTGAGCAGAAATCACATGCAGAAAGTATATGCATATTAGAAATCCTGTCCTGTAGAAAAACTTCACTGGGTCTGTCACTGACACCGGCTTTTTATCAGCACTGCATCAAACTCAAACAAATAGGAAAATCACCAAGAACAAGACGACTGGCATTCATGGTCCAACATCCTTAACTAGGATTTGTAAAAGAACCTTGCCGAAGCTAAACACTTGCCCTTGAGTACCCAACAGATCCCCCTGTGAACATCCAAACAACCCCTGGCAGGACAAAGGACAGTGTGTGGCAAAAGGATATTGGGCCAACGCACGCCTGCGCCAAGTGAGAGACTGGCAGCCCACAGCAGCCTTCTTGCTCTGCCAGCTTGTGGGAAATCCCTTCCGAGACATAAACCCCAGGAGCTTGTTCTGCTCATAGAGCAGCTCTCTGCAAGAGTCATTGCAAAAAACACGCAGAATTGTAGCATAAGGGTACAAGAAGAAGAGAATACAGAAGTCTGGTGGGCTTCAAAATATCAAAGGCATCAAAAGAGCAAGTTCATCCACACTTCATTTCAAAGGGAGGTCCAGTCCCTTTCCATACTAGTCACACAGCTGTAAATACGGACAGCTCTATGGCAACTGCAACACCAGTGGCAACGAGTTGTAACCAAAATACCTGTCTGTTCAAAACCAGTGTTTGAACCAAGTTAAAGGAAGAGTAAGGTGACTTCTGCTGCTTTGGGAAAAAAGGGGTATCGGTCCCTGACAGAGGAGGAGGCACTGTAAGTACAATACACCACAACACTTCAGACATTAACTCCAGCCATGGTACTTCATACATCGTGTTCTCACTCCAAGACACCTTGCTTACAGAGAGTCATTCACTCATTCAACTTGGACAGCATGGAAACACCAATGGCCACAGGCTGCTTGACAGTCTTAGTCTTACTTTAATGCCACACTCCTAAGCTTCTTGATATTAGACACCTAGATACTTGGTTATTCAAATATAAGGCTGAGATATTGCTAATGACCAATAACAAGCAGTTATTGGACATTATTTTCAACTTTCTGTTCTAGCATAGAATCATAGAATCATAGAATCATAGAATCATAGAATGGTTTGGGTTGGAAGGGACCTTAAAGATCATCTAGTTCCAACCCCCCTGCCATGAGCAGGGACACCTTACACTAGATCAGGTTACTCAAAGCCTCATCCACCCTGGTCTTAAACACTTCCAGGGAGGGGGCATCTACAACCTCTTTGGGCAACCTGTTCCAGTGTCTCACCACCCTCACACTAAAGAACTTCTTCCTAATATCTAATCTAAACCTACCCTCTTTCAGTTTAAAGCCATTCCCCCTAGTTCTGTCATTAACTGCCCTAACATAGACCATGCCATTGAGCTGTTACTTTTTGAAGGCATTCTCAGGTACAGTTTTCAGGCAATCTTCATGATAAAGGTTGTACTTCTGTAATTTCAACTCTGCTGACCCACATAGATGATTTCTGTAATTATTTTTTGATGGTTTTAATAAACAAAAAACCAAAGAATCAAAAACTAAAATTGAACTTATTCCATGTTAACCTCTATCTGAATACTGTAGTTTATTTGAATCTGCCTGCTCAGGGTAAAAGACACGTCACATGGAAGTTCAGATAAAAAACACACAGTTTTTGCTATCAATCTTCCATCCAGCATTCTAGGGGAACCATTCAGGTATCTACAAACACATAAAAACTAGGTATTGTGTATGATTAGACTTGCTAATCAAGTTGTATCTTTATCCCAATGCATATTTACTAGCAATGATAAGGCTCTTTTTTTAAGTTATGCCATTCTGTCACTAAGAAAATTGGAAAAGTTACTGTCACTTCATGTGGCATTTACTCCCAGCTGGAGTAAATATTCTGTTTCAGAACTGTCTGGGCTGACTACAACATGTCATAAGCCGACCAGGCAACCCTTAGGAACCTGCTGTTCCTTACTCCTCCCTGCCATCCCTGCCAATGCAACCGCAGAGGGAATATCTAATCCTGGGATACTCAGCTGCGTACATTTTGCTCCCAAGTCAGAGACATGCAATATCTCCTACATTCCTTCTGGGAATCTTGTCCTTCACACTATTCTCCCGGCATGGCTGGCTGTTCCAGTTATGAGGGGAGCAGACAGAGCCTGAATGGTCTTGGCAGAACTGCTCAGTGGGTGCTGCAAAAATTTAACCAATAGTAAAAATGGATGTATTCTCACGTGTAAATCATGGTGTGTAGAAGCACCAGAACTTAGAAAGGGCTCAAATAACCGATACTCTTGAACTTGCATAAAACCAGACACACTAGGTAGGGGGATTCTTATGGTAGAAGTAGCAGGTTTTGGGAGAACCAGCGAAAGGTAAAACATTGTCAAAAAAAGAATAAATCTCCTCCTGTACTACATGTGGACACACTCTTGCAAGCCTTTCTAAGAAAGAAAATCTTCATGTTGTATGTATGAAAATGCAACTGTTGATGAAGTCATAGATATTCAAGGACACTAATTTCTTTGCAACTGATGATAGCTGCATTTCTTTCTCCGTTACTTTCTTCTTGTAAGAACAAGCCCTAGCTCCTGTTGATGTTTGGATCAGCCACTGGAGAGAGGCACTATAAGTTTGTAATATTTACAGTATTATAGTGCTTTTTGACTCAGGAATTATGAAAAAATTCTCTGGTATTTTTTAAATACACATTGCTGCACTGCAGTACTGAGGGATTTCTGATTAGTCAAACTGTCTTGCTCTGCATCATTTGCACAGTTCTTAAAACCACCTGTAGCAGGGGTGAAATCCTGGCCCTGAGGAGGCTAAAGGAGGCCACACCTCATCCATGAAAATGAGATCTCAGAACAGGGTATTGCCAGGGTACCTAGTAAGAAACTCAGCAGTAATTTATAAACTCATTGACATGGATATATAGAAATATTTCTAGTTTGTCAGAATAAATCCTACTATTCATCATCAGCATAGTTATAGCTTGCATCAATCATCCACACTTCAGTCGCCTTGTTCATTCTCATACTCTGCTGATTCAGCTTTAAATTTTGTATCACTGATAGGAGTCTTTCAAAAAGGTCACAGAAGTATATTCAATGCAAGGACACTGGTTCTGCCTAACGGATCCTCAGTAACTACTCCTTCTCCAGTTAACTTCATTTCAGTCAAACTAACTACATTCCACAGAAATTTGTATCTTCATCCTTTGGATTTACACTGGAAATGATCATCAGCCTAGTCCAGAAGAAATTACATTGAAAAAAGATAGCAGCAGCACCAAGTTTTGTCAGTGCTTGTTTTCCAAGACCCTTATTTCATGTCTTCTATGCTTTGTGCTCCAAATTTGTGGCTGGGTAAGTTTTGAAGGTCTGGTCCACTACGTGTGTGTTACTGAAAATGGGGGACAACCAAGGGAGCACATTTGACACAATGTAAAACGGATGTTTTTCCAGCTGCAACCTAAACCAGAACTTACATGACCAATTTTGTTCCTCATTTAAACATTGCCAAGACATATTCCAAACATCAGCTCTGAAATACAGCGTATTTAGTCCTTTCCATCTATACTGCCTGTCTAGTAGCCATAAGCAATTAAGCCTTGAACTGGTTCTGGTCTTGGTCTCTTTCTAGAAAATCTATGGCAACACTGAAAAGAAAAATCATTTATCCATATTTATGGGCTCACTTCTAATAAACAATTGAATTTTAACATCAAAACAAGCAATACAGTGTATTTCATTAAGTACTGCTACAAATAACTACATGTGTTTATGGGTTCATACTGCTGAGAAACGAAGGTTCTGGAATTTAATCATACAATCAAAGCTTGGGCCAATCTGCTGTTATACTAGAGCAAAATACCATTATGCTTGGTTCTTCCTTTTCTGCTTGAAACCTTTGCATCTGCATCTCATCTCCCATCAACCCCCATCGTGAGCAGCATTAGAATTATTCCTGAAATGTCCGTGTGCTAAGCTACCTGGTAAAAATCATATTCACATCTTTCCCATAGGAAATCAGATATAAACGTTGCCTGAAAATATCGCTAACATGACCAAATTTATTGTGCCTCCACATACTCATGTAGGGCTACCTGTATAGCTGTCTTCTGTGATGTGTCTATCTGGAACTATTTCTGAGTATTTGTGATACTTTCATGAAGATTGAGTGGAAGTGTGGTATTACTGACAACTTGCTGTTGGTAGTAAAGCTTCCCAAAGAGGAGCTTCTTCCTTCTGCTTGGTAGGTTCTAAGGTTTTCAACCATCCTGACTACCACTAAAGCGGGAGCTTCATAAGCTGGCACTGCCCCACTTCGTCAAAAGCTGTAAACAATGCTGGTTGCAGAGTTTTTTAAATTTTGTGACTCAAGAGTTGTAACACTTCATGAATTAGTATCAGCCCCATCATGTTTCATATATCAAATTCTAATCCAGATCAGATGTCAAAAAACCCTATGATCTATTGCTGTTGCTTTACATGGACCAGTTTCCATATGAACACCTCAAACCTCCTTTCTTCTCCAACTTTTGGCCCCAGGCAGTCATACAGGAGACTCATAAGAGCGGAGTTGAGCTCAGCCCAGCAGCTCAGTTCCAAAAGGGGAAGATGCTGTAAAGTTTAGCCCAAAGTTCACTTTTTGAACATTTTTATTAGGAAAAACAAAAGCATGTAGTAAACATTTTGAAACAGGTTATGTATTTGCATCCAAACACCTCAGTAAGTGTGACAAATGTTGCCACCTCATGGACAGGTGCAGGGTTTGATTCAGCTCAGCGGTAGGAAGGAAAAGGGATCACGGAGATGACTCATTGCTGCCCTTTCACACTCTCCTGAGGGGGGGAATCGACAGCTTGGCCAGAAAGATGCTTTTGTAGCTTAGAATCACCTGGAACTCATTCATTTGGGTCTGAATCCAGAAGCCTGGGTACATATCCACAATTGGGGGGGGGGAAAGAAAAAGCTACACATGTGCAGGGTATTTACCATCTCCAACATAAGAGCAAGGAAGGTAAAGAATGATGATTTTCCCTTGGAAAAAACCATAATGGTCAATATAGGACATAGCACAGTCTAAAACGTGGGAACTGAAGTTTTCAAGAGAGTGACAGAAATCTTCAGATCCATGAAGACAACAATCCCAAACTGGACCAGGGGATTTTAATATCCCATCAAAGCAGCAGCAGTTGGGAATCCTCTACTTGTAAACTGGAGACAAATGTAATTGTAGTGTATTCCATCATGTATTTCCAAAGCTGAAGTTTTATGTTATAACACCACATTGATTATTCACTATTCTGCCTCTTTTGGGGACCTGCTGCAGGATACTCTGTCACCTGTTGCATTTCTCCCTTTCTGATGGAAAGGTGGCTGCGCCTTCCTCCTCTACAGGACAGATACTGTACAAAAGTCATTACACAGTGTGTATCAAAGTACATCCATTGAAAATAGCATTTTAATTAGCACTTAATATAATTGGATGAACATAAAAGGACTATAAAATGTTTAAACTACAAAAAAAAAAAAACCCTTTCAAGTTTGACATCATGATAGAACTTTAAGAATCAATGTTTTTTTAAAATAAAGCTTTGTAAAAATAGATTCATAGTCAACATTTATGAATGGTCTTAAAAAAGACAGTATGGTGATTAATTGGGAGTTTCCTATCAATGTGATCTCCATATAACAGTGTAACCGTCTGCCTACATACGACTGAAGAGAAAGAAGGATTTATACCAGCTTGATTTTAAATATGTTCTTATGTTTATTATATTTTGCTACTCCAGTCTCCTAAAATGGTGGCTTCAGGAAAAGCTGCTTTGGCAGGCAATTGCAAAGATTCCTGTGGAGAGGAACTGAAAAGACTGGGCATACAAACAAGGGCTGCTGCCATGTTCAAAGCACTGGGGAGAGTTCATAGAGCAAAATGCAGTCCTAAGTAAATGGGTTTCAGGCAATTTCAGTGTTAAGATAACATCATTAAGAGTAGAACAGATTGTGCTCAAACCCTGCTGTTTATAATTAACACATTGCTTCCAAATACTCCAGGGTCCCTGGTAAATAGTCCTCTGCTCAGATCCACCCAGACCAATCAGAGTATTTTCATCAGGTTCCATGCTGGGCCAGCACCTGTTTGGACAAATCCAAAAGAGCCAAAATACTCTTCTTTCTGGCCAGCTAAGTAGAGAGATGAACACAGCTTGCCTTAGTCATTGTCACAGTGTCCATATGGCTGTGAAGCTTGTTTTCACAAGAAATCGTACAAGTACTTTATTATGTCGAAGTTCACGGTCCTATAAACAAAAACACAGTATATTAGAGCAATCATCATAACAGTGCTAAGACTTTAACCTGTTTGGAGACAGCACACGCGGGACATTCTGCACAATCAAACTCAAGCAATATCCCCAAAAGAAATGCAATCAAGGATGAATGAATTTTTAACTTCTAGTGTTATTTACAGTACCTGTCTTCTGATTATTTAAACTTTGTAAGATTCTTGCAAAAAAAAAATCAGCTTTCTAGTAAAAACTGGAAGATTTTTATTTTGATCATTAAGCAGTAAAAATACATCAAAATTAATAAGATTTTATTTTCATATGGTAAACATGATACTTCAGTTGGTGATGCAAAGCAGCACTCTTTTATGCTATTGAATGCTTTGTTCATCTTCCAAACCACCTGTTTTAGCATGTACTATGTAACTCCTTCATCTGTACTCATTTGCAGTCTGTATTCTTTCAGTCTTGACACTAGTTGACCCATGTTCATAGCTAAATTTGAAAAATCCAAGAATGCCACTCAATGGGATAGAAGATTTTAATGTATACTTTTGTACTTTAATGGCAGGCAGAATGAAATAGCAGTAGAATAAAACATATAATTATTTTTTTGTCTCTAAACTCATTCTGCTATACAATCTAACACTCAGACTTTGGGGTTTACTGTTTGAATAAATAATGCAAATTACTGCATATAATGACAAGTATAAAATTAAAAGTTTTTTAAAAAAGTATTCAATTATGCAAAAATAACCACTCACAATGCTAAGTGAGATTAACTGGTTGAATGTCTTATTTGTTAGATGACAATCATTTCATATTCTCTGTACATGCATCATTGTGTAACCCACTTTTCAAAAAGTTTCTATAAAGCATCATATTGGGTAGAGAAAAAGTTCAGAAATCCCCAAGGTAAATAACAAGAAATACTGTGTTTTAGTCTACTTAATAATCCAGTGACAAAGTTAAAGAAATTAACTGCCACTGTAAAACTCACATGACATTGTGTCACTCAGGAAAAGTGCTTTAGTTACAAGGCTTTCCACAGAAACAAAATTACAGAATGTAACAAACGCTGACCTTAGCAACTGAAAGAAACACAATTGTCCTGTCCTGTAACAACTGGGTTCATTAGAGACTATATGAAAAGATCCGTTACATTCAACAAATATTAAAAGGTCCCTACTTGAGCTACAGAAAATTTATGAACTTATGTCTGAAATTCCTAAAACAGAAATTAAAAATTTCTAACAAAGAGATGTCTAACCTTACCTTCAGCTAAATGTGTAAATACTACCTGGTAAAAAGCATGGGAGTATCTCTGCAAAGGCTGAACACATGCAACAGAATAGAGGCAGACATGAGGTTCTGTGATACTGAAGAGAGACTGTGCATGGCCAGCAGTTATCACACTAAAAGCCACCAGGAAGAGACATTCAGTTTTTATTATTTAAAAAAAAAACCAACAAACCCAACCTTTTTTTTTTTAAAAAAAGGGCAAATTTCACTTTTGCTTAAAAAAAAAGAAAATGAAATGCCAATCTGAACAGCTTGAATGGGAGTGGGGAGGAGGGGGGAGAGAGAGCATCATTTTCTGTCCTGCTCTTTGCATTCTTCAGCCTTGCATTAGGAATTACGCTAAGTAGCAAGGCTGAGAAGGTAACAAGGCTGAGGTATATGAAGATTTTAGTGACTAACAAACTTACTTTAGTACTATTACAGAAACAGAGAAAAAAGAATCAGGACATGAGCTGCTTGCTTGATGAATATTTTGGTTGAAATCGCAAAGCAGTTCCCTTTCTGCAACAAATACAAACTCTCTTACAAGTGAGTTGAAAATTACAACTGCAAGACTACAGTACAGCTAGAAAATGAAATTTCTTAAAGCACAGAAGATCATGCCTTCAGCCTGTAGCCCCATCAAGACAAGGGTGAAGCCCATTTACCATGGGTTCATGAAACCTTTTATCTTTACGCATCCTCCTCCTTAAAGATTTAACAAAGACTGTGGATTGGAGAAGACACTTAATAAAAGAAGTGTAACAAAGAAACAAAACAAGAAAAGAAAATAAGGGGAAATACGAGAAAAGTAGAAGAGGCCCACTTTAAAATATATCAGTTAATTTAAATGGTCTTATCTATGCAGCATATGAATAATTCCAAACCACCTGTGTGGAAAAAAACCTGCTTTTTTCCTCATAACATGTAGGAAAAGTCAGTCAGGTTAGGTATCTATACACACACATCTGATCTCAAGGAAAGCAAGCCAAAGTGCCATACCATGCACTGAGATCTGAAGTGATAGTGTCTCTGAAAACTACTTTCTCTGGTAAGCATGAGCTGCATACCACAAGTTTTGGTCCTGCTTTCTGGCCATCTCTACCTTCCAGCAACTTTAACAGAGTCAATAAAACTTCTACAGATGTTAAAGTTGCAAGGAGACGGCTGTCATTTCAAGTACCTTAATTCAAGGACCCTCATAGTCAGTACAGATTTTACAGAGTCTCTGTATTCACCATAGGGGTTAGAGCAGAGACAAGAACTTGGGGATGTCTGTACACAGTGATCCATGTTGCTGAGCAGATGGTCTGCTGTACTTGGTACCAGTGGGAGCTTTTTCAGGGCATCATTCACAAGTGACTTTATTGCTGGGAACAGCAAATTGACATAGCGAAGCCATGGAGATTCTGGCAGTGTGGTCTAGCCAGGCCTGAACCAGATGAAATTTCATTCTATGGCCTTCAACTGCAAATTGAAATTAGTGTGTCTGTGGGGTTTACTGACAAGGCTATTGGACATTTCATAGCTCAGGAGAGTAACATGTGCATCTAGGTTATGGGATATAATCTACACCACAAGTTCTTCTGAAGTCCCACATTACAGAGAAAGTTAAGAACGTTTCTCCTTTTTGCCACATGTCACTTCTGGGCTCTGTTCTGGCTATAGACTCTTTATCCAAGACCTGCTAATAAGCTGGCTGCAGCAACAGGTGTGAGGTAATGCTGTTGGCATTTCATAAAAATGAGACAAAGGCTTGATTGTTGCCTATGTATTGCATGTGTTTCTGTGTAATTTATCATCATCTTTCCTGAAGCACCTGAAATTGTTCTCAGACTCCAAAACTGAAGGCTCTGAATGAAAAGAATGTTGAGGTACTAATTCATTTGCTGAATTAGTCTGTACCACCTACAGATCACACAAGATAGGATATGGAAGAATTCTTATAACCTATGTAGTTTTTTCACGTTGTATGTACAACAAATACTGATAAGAACTAAATATAATTTCAGATTCAAATACCAAATTGTGCCTTTTGGTAATGAAAGGGACTGACATTTTAGAGCACTATTTCCACATTAAGTCCCTGACCTTTATTAAGCACAGATAGTATGTTACTGTAACACATACTGCTACTGTAACATAAGTTTTTTTCAAAACAGGACTGGACTATATTTACCTCAAGTTCAATACTTCTCATAAATAAGACTCATTCACCTCAGTCTTAGAAAACATCAATAGATTTCCATTCTGGTCTGCAGAGAGCTACAGACTGAGCAAATACTGGGTCTGAAGTCTCTTTCTAGTCAGCACATAGAACAGTAAACGACAACTAAAAGGCTCACCGGGCAACAGCTCTGATGAAGTCCAGAGATACAGTACATTTATATCGTGGTCCATCAAGTTGGTCGTTATGACCAACCATGGATAGCAGCTGGAGAGTCACAAGGGAGGTGATCTATGAACAGGAGACATTAGTAATGTTAGTCATGTTTGCTAACACGAATAGCAGTGGCTAATTTTTTGTTTGTTTGGCATCATTCCCATATTTCTCTGGAAAGTCATTCATACTTGCTCACTGATTTTCACATAGTTATGCAGCTAGCAAACCCAGGAACATATATACATTTTCACCATTACATTTTCAGCACAGGCAGTGAAAGACACAGGCTAAATTCCTCATCCTTCGTACCAAGAGTTAGCCTGGAGTTCTGATCAGAGAGAGAAAAGTGACGCGGGGAACAGGAAGAATAATAAGCATGAGCTGAACTTTTTCCAAATCTCTGCCTGACAACCAGGAGAGACTTTGATTCTCTTTCCTTTATACCGAAAGAGCTCCTCTTGAACTTTCACACTCAAAAGTTGGATATTTCTGTTTCAGCTCATACCACATTTTGAACAGATGGATGTATCACTCTACTCCAGATAAAAAGGAATCTGAAGGTTGTAAAGGAAAGGCTGGAAGATTGCATGCTTAAAATGAAAAAGGGCCCAAAAGGAGAGAAATTTGCCTACAAACACATGCAGTGTCTTGACAGAGCCACTGATTATTTTACCAAAATAGCAATGTACCAGCAAATTTTTCACTATCTTCCTTCCTCCAAATGAAGACTGTGGTATCACTGAAGTGCAGTCGTGGGATGTCACTGTTGAGTGCAACCAGTCTGTTCTGCCTCAGTTAGGAAAAAAACGCTGTCATGATTCTACTGTCTCCCTACCTCCTCCCAGCTCCCAGGGCAAAGAAAGAGTTAAAAGCACAAAACAAGAAAAATTTTCCCTGGCCCTTGCTATAGATGTCATTGACAATTCAAGGCAACAAGGTTACATTCTATGAAGACCTGGTATCTGATCACAGGTCTACTTTAAAAAAACAAAACAGCCAACTGTGACCTACCTCTGTGTAATGATTATAGCATAGTAAGGAATTTCTGAAGAATAAATATATCTGGAGAGTGTCAGTTCAAACCTTCAAGGAAGCACACTGCTATAAAAAGCAGCAAGTTCTTACCAGTATCAATAACAATAATTAAAAAAAAAAATCATAACTCAGTAATAACCCCACTCTAATGCTGAAGGTGAACTTGGTCTTCAAATTTGTGACGGTGCTTGCAGGAGGTAGCAATAATTATTAAAGTTTTCCCTTAAGTAGGTATAATATAAAAATATGACACCTACATGTGGAGAATAGAAAAAATTATGGTCACAAAGAATGAGGCAATTTTTATAACAGCCTGTGCTTAACTTTCTTTTACATGGCATTAGACAACAATAGTTTGGATGCCATCATTCTGCAGTCTTTGGAGTTTGGTGAAGGAATACCAGCCTATTCATATTCAGAAAGACAAATTCCATTTACTTAATTCAGGTCTATAAATTACATTAATGAGTAGCACGATTTACAAATTCTTAGTATTAACAGCATTTAAGAAAACTGAACTCAGTATATACTAAACAGCTCAAAATCCGGTTCATGAATCACTTTAAACACATCACTGAATTGAGATCAACCTCAAACTTGTTAGGTGTTTATTTCCTTAAAATACTCATGAGCTAGCACATTTTTCTACATTCTTCATCCAGTCCTTACTCAGTCAGTGAAGAAGTATTATGGAGTAATCTACTGTAACAATTGCTGTTTTACACCCTGGTGCACCATTTCTGGCAAATCACTTCTGCAATACATACTTGCAGCTGGTCTCACATTCAGAAACCACCAATGAAGGAATGGTGGGAGGCTCCTGAACACTCCCAAGGAGCATGGCAACAGCCTAGATAGGTTGGAGTTGGACTCATCTCAGTTTTAATGTGGGATGTAAAAGTGACATTGCTGCTGAATTACAAACGCTCCAGCAATACTTTACAACAAATTGTAACCATTTTCTTTTACAACTAGCCCCAAATGTGTGTAACACAAGGTCAGCAACCCAAAATTCCTTACTAATAAATTCCTTACTCAATAAATCTGAGGTAGCATCAGACTAGATACTACGTTTCATTAACATTTTTGACTCAAGACCTTAACTCTAAAGACTTAATACACAGCATTACAAGAGAACTGAAGCTACTGATCATCAGACCAACATAAACTTACTTAGCAAACTGCAATCCTTCAGTAATTTCTTTCACAAATCCTCTATTTATTTAAATAAAAATGTCATCACAGGGGAGTGAGTGCTGAAACAGTGAGTCCTGATGCTGAGATTGCTTAAAAAGACAGAAGTAGACAGAACTGCCTTTTTAAATTCACACAGGTAAGAAACAGTTTTATTTCCAAAAAAGCTCTGTAGAGACAAAAAGACCAAATAAATTTAAGGGGAGTAAATAGGGTTCAATAAGGTCAGGTGCAAGGCCCTGCACCTGTGTCGGGGAAATTCCTAATATCAATGCAGGCTGGAGGATGAAGGGATTGAGAGCAGCCCTACAGAGAAGGACAATAACCATAACCTGGGCTGCATCAAGAGAAGCGTGGCCAGCAGGTCGAGGGAGGTGATTCTGCCCCTCTGCTCTGTTCTAGTGAGACCCCACCTGGGGTACTGTGTCCAGTTCTGGGGTCCTCAGCACAGGAAAGACATGAACCTGTTGGAGCAGGTCCAGAGGAGGGACACAAAAATGATCAAAGGGATGGAACACCTCTCCTATGAGGAAAGGCTGAGATTGTTGTGGTTGTTCAGCCTGGAGAAGAGAAGGCTCCAGGGAGACCTTATTGCAACCTTTAAACCTAAAGGAGGCCTGTAAGAAAGACGGGGACAAACTTTTTAGCAGGACCTTTAGCGATAGGCCAAAGGGCAATGGATTTAAATGAAAAGAGGGTAGATTCAGACTAGATATAAGGAAGAAATTTTTTACAATGAGGGTGGTGAAACACTGGAACAGGTTGCCCAGAGAGATGGTAGAAGCCCCATCCCTGGAAACATTCAAGGTCAGGGCTCTGAGCAATGTGATCTAGTTGAAGATGTCCCTGCTCACTGCAGGGGGGTTGGACTAGATGACCTTTAAAGGTCCCTTCCAACCCAAACCATTTTATGATTCTATGCCTAACCTGTACATGGGGAAGGCAGAGATCTCCAAAGGACAAATCCCAAAGCCTGCATGCTGAGGGGTTAGCATCCTGGAGTTCTGTTTGCACAGCTTTCTCAACAGGTTCAGGGAGAACCAAAAAGAGAGAATTCTGTCACTGCCAAGCAATAACTTCTTCATTTTTTTCTGCTTTATACAACATAGCAGGATTCTCCCACTGATAAGTCAGCCACAGAACTGGGCAACACATGTATTTTTTACAATAAATTGCTTTGTCAGAAGAAAAGATTCAATTTTGGTAGCTGCGGAATTATTAAGTCCTTCAAATATTTTGCCCTGAACCAAACTTTCTAGACCTGATTCACAGAAAGAGGATTGTCTTCACCAAATGGTTAAGAAGTCTTCTCGGGCACAGAAGGTTCAATTCCCTCCTGACACAAGCGGTGTGAGCACCTCTTCGCTGTATGTCTACCAGCTAGATGGAGCAGGGGAAGCAGAGGAAGGAGGAAAAAGCTATACAACATCCGCTTGTAGAGCAGAGCAGGATACAGAGGAATGAACTGGGTTTAAGACAGTGTACCTGTAGTAAAACTTAAGAGTTATCAATTTTCACGTTGTGTTAACTCTAAAGGTCAAAGTGCCACCTATACCTTAAGCACTGAAAAAATGCTACCACTTCAAAAGTTCAGGTGCTGTAAAACTTTGGAGGTGATCTGTTCTTAAATGTAGATAAGTCAAAAGTTTGAAACACAGTTGAGAAAAATATGAATGCAATGTCGAACTAATAGCACGTTTCAGAAAAAAAAAGAAACACTTTTCAAAGCTGGGGGTTTTTTTGTGTTTTGTTTTGGTTGTGTTGGTTTTTTTTTTAATACCATGGGTACAGCAGCTCCATTTCATTATCACAAAAGCTTGGGAAAAAACATCTGGCAAGAACAGACTAGAAACAAGCGAGAAAAACTGTGTGGGTGATATAAGAAAGAATATTTATTGAGAATCTTTTGAACAAAAGAAATTAAGCATTGGAAGAAATATTCTAAAGATATTAGTAAAATTATAAAGTTAGATCTGGTAATGATTTAATACCAGCAAAAGTTAGTAAGTAAATGGAATTTTCTACAGGAAAACCAAGAAAATCTGAAGAAAAGTTACTGATCTGAAAGATGTGAAGGAACAGGTGTCACTGCTATGTTTAAAAACAATCCAAGACTGAGTTTTCTTTGAAATATATTTGTGCAAGAAACCTGCTGCTGAAAGCTTGGATGCAAGGTGAGAGTAATCACAAAAGCATGGCTGAGAGTTGCTGCCAGTAGGAAATGGCCACTCAGATTGCTTCTGGAGATTCACTGGTCAAATACGGACATTGAAACCTCTGGAAAAAACCAAGCAACCCAAAGCCATCCTTAAAGGCTGCTTTTATCCTACCAGCCTGAACCAACAGATGGGCCTTGCATCATTCCCTGAGCAGACACAAAGCCTGGCTTTGTTAACACAGGGCTGCATGGAAGCGAGAAGGATTCCAGAAGTGAGGGCTGTCAGCTGAGAAAGGCCAGGCTCTTCCCAAGGACACCACGAGAAGCCAGAAAACATTTGCGTAGGTGCAAAACATGAGCAGAATTAGGACCTGAGACACAGGGAAACACATGCTTAGTTTGGGTAAGCAATGACTGACCATCACAGGAGTCTGGGCGAATCACGTGGCACATCTCAAATCCATAGGATAAAACTAAACAGAGAAAATGATGCTATTAGGGAAGAAAAAAAAAAAGAAATAAAAAAAGGAAAAAACCCCAAGCTGTTTCCTCAGAGCTGTGATTGAAATCTCACCAAGTGGCACATTTTAAACTGGACTAGAAAAATATTAATGAAAGGCGCTAGGAGGAATAATTTTAAACTGGCAGAGACATATTCAATGATCTGCAAGGTATTTTTCATCTCCACAGTTTATAATCTTCAATTATCTTGCCCAAGATGCAATGTTAATTGTAACTCTTCAGTCTGGCTTACTTTCACCTACAGCTTTTAGATTCTGAACCTCAAACCTACCAAGAAATTAAGAACTTTCCTTATTCACTACCATCAGACGACAGTTCTATGTTCTTTCACAGTCATATTAAAATTTATAGGCACCCTAGTGCTTTGTAGCTCCATCATCATATGGCTCTCAAAGTAAACACGCAACTCACTGCACTTGTTTGAAACCCACCACTGCCAGAGTTATGTTCACACACATGCTAAAACCACTGCTATGCAACAAGACAGTCTGAAAACCAGACGTCATTAAGAAAACACATTTCAGTCAAAATTACTGCCGGAATAGTCTCCTGGAGTTAAATTCAATGACCACAGTACAAATTATGTGAGAGTAAAAAAAACCTGCTCAAAAGGATTTCAATCAAAATTATAGCTAGAGTATGCTCAGTATGTCAGCCTTGCCAGAAAAGCTCCTAATAGAAAAGTAACAATAAAACATTACAATTATATATATTTAAGCCAGCAATTGATTAAAACTGTTTTTATAGAAATTATTAAAAATAAATCAACACTTTTTTGAATGCCTAGATTTTTAACAATCAGGTTTTGATTGAATTATGTTTTGTGCAAAGCTTTTAACACATGAAGAAAATACAACAGAAGAGACCGCACTAGGTGATATGACCTACCATTTTATCAGATCTTAAAAGCTTATGTGGTGGGAAATCAGTTCACCACCTTCCCTTCTGAAATCTTTTATTTTTAACATTCTGTCAAATTTTCCATCCGCTAGTAACACTCTAATACTACTAATTATATCATACCATTCTTGCCTTACTCTACACCCCTCTAAATTGCTTATGGTTTCCAGTGTGCAGTTAAAGCATTCGTTACTATATGCTTCGGCTATATATTTAACCTTTTTTTCAGCTTTAATTAATTAAACTCTTTTTTTGAACTATCTTCTGAATGCAGTCAGAATGTTTTTGACATTAACAGAGTCACCAGCCAAAAAGGGGTATCCCAGCCACGCCTCGGTGGCGCCCCACAGACAGCACTCTACACCCCTCACCTTGGTAACGCGCACACGGGTGGCCGCAGAGGAAGCTGCAGTGCACAGAAATCAGTGACCCTGCCCGCTTTGCAAGCCTTCTTCATAGAATCACAGAATGGTTTGGGTTGGAAGGGACCTTAGAGATCATTTAGTTCCAACCCCCCTGCCATCAGCAGGGACACTTTCCACTAGATGTACGTTTGCATTTGGTGTCTGTCTTTGTCCTGTATTAGGTTTTTTTTTTTGCATTTCTCTCACATAAATACTACTTCATTATCTTGTGTTGACCCTCCAGGACGTTGTGTGCTATTTCTTTATCTGTAGTAACATATACCACACTTCCCAATTTTTAAGTTATTTCTGAATATCTCATCAACAGGTTGACAACACTTCACTAGAAGACTTCAACAGATTGGGTCAAACAGAATTTAACACTAATTACCAATTTGAACAAACTTTCAAGACATAAATGTGTTGACAAATTCCAGATGTGACAGCATTATATTAACAAATATTTAATTACTACAGGGCAGGGGGGTCTGTGGGGAAGGAAATCAACTGACTACTTCTGCTAACATTTATCCTTTAAAAATCAGTGTTGCTTAGCCTTACAGATCTTTTATTTTTATACCATGTAAAGGTTTAAAAATGTTTGTTCTGTCACGATGTTAGGGATGTTTAGCTGTTACTAGAAAGCACTCTTGACAACCTGGCAGGGAAGGAGATTTGTATCACGTTTTCCCCTACGAATTGTCATGCAACGTGCCTACTTTCAGTCTTGAGTACAATATTTACTGGACTGAGATCAGTCCATATCACTGAAGCTATCATGTCATATCATCTTCTTCATGAATGTACTACATTTTATTGTAAAAACAGCAAGTTTTATCCTTCTGACACAATGACTCCCACAGAAGACTTTTCCAGTATCTGATACACAGATAGCAAAACTTGCTTCAGTTTAATAAGTAATTTTATTCAAGAACTATTTATTTGAATACACTCTTATATTTTAAATAAATCTTTTTGTATTTGTTACTTTGAATCTCTGTCTTCACTGTTTCCTCTGACTTTACTCAAGGCAAGTCTGTGATTTACAGATTTAAACAAATGACTCTTTTGGCTTTTTCAAGGCTTCATCATGTTTGTGGCTCAGACACACATTAAGACAGACAAAACTTCCTCCAGTTTCTAAACGATGATCCTTCTGCTTTTAGAAATGCTTATTTACCCTCAAGTATATGACCTTGACTTTTATGCTGTTAAACCCACTCAGTTTGTATCACACTCACCACCTTCCACATATTTCTTGAATATCTTCATAGCAAAAAAGTTTACTAAGCCCAAGGCATACAACCTTGAATTTTACACTACAAAATTCTTTCAGTTTCTACTATACAGGTCATAATAGTAATTCTCATACAGCATTTTCCCCACTGTATAATCAGTGTTCACCACTTCTGTCTTATTCCACTCAGTCTTACTTTTTGTGTCCCATTTACATTAAATAATATTTGACAAAAAGTGTTGCCAGTTTCATAGCCTTGCTCAAGGGACAAATGTGCATCTTTGGCTTTTTTTCCTTTTCCTCTCCTCCCTTTCTGCACCATCCCACCCTCTCCTGTCTTTCAGACCAAAGAACACCTTTCTGCATACTAGGAGCTGCCTTATTTCTAGCATGTTCTCCTGCAATTGGCTTCTTCATGGCTCTTCTCTTCAATCTCAAATGAAGTAAATGTACTTTCTTCCTCTGAGGAGATACTTCCTCACCTTGCCCTAAAATTCATATTCATATTTTAGAATCAGCTCTCTTCAATTAGTGGTCTCTCCTCTAGGGTTTTTTTTGTTCAGTGACTCTGACTAGCTTTAAATCTTGACTCATCAGTGCAGTATCTTTTCATCTCTCCTCTCTACATTCTCATTATCTCTGCTCTTCAGATCTCTTCCCAAAACCACTATTTAAAAAAAACCAAAAACCAAAAAACAAACCTATAGTTTTTTACAATGGGGACACAAATAAAATCCAGGAAACATCCCAGGAAACTAAAAAGGTAATTTAAAAACAAAAGAGAAAGCCAGAATTTCTTCATCCAAATTTGTAGTTAATGTGTGACGCACTTTGCCACTGAAAATTCAGTGAGGCAGTAGAGGGTTTTACAGAGTTAAGAAAGCAACTAGACATGTTCATGGAAGGAAATACAACCACAGGCTGCTAAACGCAAAGAACCTTAACTCTGTGGTAAGCTTTTAAGCCACAGGTTGTAAGAAGCTGTACTGTATACCAGACCAAACTCATCCTCTGCTTGCTGGTCTTATATTTTTCCTAGATATATGGTGTTATTTGGAAGCAGTCAGACAGTTCTACTGTCTTATAAGAAGTAAAACAGTTGGCAAATCCACTTCTGGTCTGACTTAATGTGGCTGTTATAAGGCATTCACCAAAGGTGAAGTATATAATCTGCACCTTCTACATCCTACCACTTTGTTTTCCTTTCCACCCTTCTCTTGGGTCTCTGTAAGGGCTCTTTCACTGTTAATTACTGTGTTCCCTCCATACTCTGCAGTCTTAAAAAAGAGAGAGAGAGAGAGAGAGAAATCAAGAAATCCAGTTTCCCCTATCATCCTCTGGAAAACTTCTCAATATCTCATTAGCCCTGCCCATTCACTGTTACAGTAACATCACTTTTTAAAGGCAGTTCAATAATTTATTCATTTTGGAACTATTATTAAAGGAACCTTTCAAAATATTAATGAATTTCCTTTCTCTTCATTATTTTTATTCAATATATAAACTAGGAAAAAGACCCTTTTTCCTCTTAGCACATTTACTTTAGCATTAATCAATTTGCCTAAGGAGAAAAATGAAAATAAAAGGCAATTCACAACAATCTTTGCCTGATTCTGCTCATCAATTAAAAAAAAAAAAAAAAGGTATTAAAAAAACTCTACAGAGTGATACATGGATAAATCAGTATTTCTGAGTCAGTTCCCTCATGTTAAGGATCAATTAAACTACTTCATAATGCCCTGAAAGTCATGCTAGAAATTTGCTTAATGTGGTATTTTCTGAGAGAATCAAATTATTTTCTGTACCTGAGGATATATTTGGAAATATTTTCAGAAATTTCTTAAGACTCCTGGAAATGATCACAGGGAATTTTATTTTGATCCTTCAAAACATGTAAAACCAACACTTGAGTGTACTTGCAATCTGCTGGAGGTGCATGTGTCTAATTTACTCCATAGCGACCTGGGAAAGGCACTCCTAAGCAGAAGGACTGCAGATACAAATCATAGTCAGATAATTCAAAAGTAGTCACCTTTCCATTTCATATTTTAAAATCAGAGCAACTGAAGACGGTAACAGATGGTCAAAGAAACACTTGGGAAATGATGTCTACAGTTAATTTGATTACTTAAGTCAGGTAGCTTCGTATAGTGGACACCAGACAAAAGCTGGCTATTTTTCAAGGCAGAGGCAATAGGCAACCAGCAGAAGAATCCTCCTGCCACCGTCCGATTCATTTCTGCATCAGAGGTATCAGGTTCCAAGTGCTTTTTAGAAGATGAAGAAGGTGACATGAAGACTGTTTTCCAGAAGCAAACCTTTGTGCAACTGACCAAGCATATAACCTTAAATCCCCAAACCTAGAAAAAATTAACCTGTTTTTTTGGTCTTTCATTTATAACACTTCTGTCTCACAATGGCAGCATTTCTAGATATTGAAAGATAAGTTCTGTCAAGAACAGAAAAAAATAACCTTAAAAATATTACCAAGTATCTGTGATACTGAGAGGACTTGATAACATTTACAGAAGTCACCTAAATTTTTAATGCTATCTCAGTAAAACACAGAACTGTGTACACAGTTACCAGCCTTCTAGTGCTAGATGAAGGAGTTTTGTTTGCAAATCTAATTTCGTAATTAAAAAAATAATTAAAGAAATTAGGATTTCTAACCTGTCCTGAGGACAAAAATCAGTACCCTGTATACACCATGGGCAGAAATAATGAAATTAAAGGAGACTTCCCATAATCAGATGGTTTGGAGTGTCTTCTAAGACTAAACTACCTTGCTTTCTCCAAGAAAGAAAAATATTTTCAACATGTCTTAACTGTAGTTCATTTCTGGATTATTATGATAATTAAGTGTTAAAAGAATATTGATCCAAATCTTGTCTAAAGAAAGAAGATACTAAGAACTGTTAATTAAAACAGCCACTCCGGGAAGATTTGACCCAAATATTTCTGAAATACAAAAATCAGACATTTTAACCATAAGCCAGACAAAAAGTAAAATACACGGTAGTCTGAAGTGGGAGTCTGCTTTGAAAAATGACAATTTAAAGATACATTTATTTTGCATCTTGAGATTACTGGCACAAATCTTTACAGACTCTCCACAGTACCACACTGCATCCCAACCACTCACAAGAAGCACTGCAGAAGGCTGCAATCAACACTGTATTCATTGTGACTATATAAGACACTGCACATTTTAACAGTTCCATAACAGGAATAAATAGTAACAAAAATAAAAATAGAAACAACTTGTATCAATTACTAAAGTACCTAGGTACACCATATTGCTACAAAACAAAGATCCCTCCTTGTCCAATACACTGTTTCTTGAAAGGACTGGCAAAGGATGCTTAGGAAAGCGTATAATAAAATTGTACTGGCTCCCAGTAACCTTCATTTCAGGAACTTTATAATTAGGTATAAAATTTTTCACACATATGAATCTGACCTGTTGAAATATGATATTTCATGTTGTTTTTGTATTGTCAAACTGGAGCTAAAGATTGTTGAGTTGTGATATTAATGCATCTAACCAACACATAGAAGGATAAATTTACTTTAAAGCTGCACATAAACACCAAGAAATTAGAAAAAAACAATACTGCCTAGCTCTCAGCAAGAGCTGCATACATGGTATTGAATCACACCAGGTTTTATGCCATCAAACAGGGGAGATTAAAAAAAAATCTGATCTACTTTCATATAAGACACTAATTAGAACGTGATTTGATACGTGATGTTGGACCCTGGACAAACCAACAGTTACAAACAAAGCTCTTACACAACAGCAATTGGAGGAACGGTCACACTTCTGTTCAAAAACTGCCCTAGCAAAATCAGGACATTTAAGTTTAAAATATCCCTCTATCTTTGTTCACAGGTACCCTTAAGCAGAACAGACAAAACTCCAAGGATGAACGCAAGTTCCAGTTCCAGGTTGGCCAACTGTCACCACAAAGCACAAGGAAAGAGAGAACTCTGCAAAGTCCCTTTCTCACTCTTCTCGTGGTGGGAAGTGGGCAGATCTGGAATCTCCCCTCCCTGAGCATGTCAGGAAACCAAATATTTGCCCTCAAGGAGAATATTCTGCTCCGAATCAGTGAATCTATGGCATTTTGGTCCTGCCAGGAGCAAAAGAAAGACCATGATGAAGACTGTCACTCAGGAAGCCAATTGATCCCTCTATTTGCTTGAGAACCAATGAACAAACCCGACTGTAACAGCACAAATCTGATGATTGTAACCTACAGTTAGAAATTTTGTTTTTATTTTTTTCTGTAACTATAATTTAAGTTTAGGTACACTACAACAGAGTCTATAAATTTATAACATCCATTTTTGTTACTTTCTACAGAAAGTAAAGTTTTCAGTCATCCATGAATTGGTAAGTCATAAAATATTAAATATTTAGGTTCAATGACCCATTAAACACATAGATGCAATTGCAAAAGATATCTATTAATATCTTTATACCTCTTGCGTAGATGGTCCTGCAAAGCAGTCATAACTACCAGTTTTCCACTTTTTATTCAGTTATACTTGGTTTTATCAGACAAAGAGCATGAAACATCATCTGTCAGCATGAAACATCATCTGTCAGCAATTAACTGGAAAGTAAAAAATCCTGTTCTTCAAACACAACGCTGTTTTTTATGCAGTTTCCGTCACCCTTTAATGCAACTGTGGAAGTCTGCTAGCTATACCACGCATCACTTAGCTTTTCTAACCTGGAAAAAAACAGTTTCTGACACTCACATGTTTGGCAAGCACATGTGTTGTGTAAAATGTTAGCAGCCATCCAAGGCAACCAATGAACTGGCAACCCAGCGTGCTGGCACACCCATCAACAATGCTGGTCAATGAATTTAACTGCACTGTATCTGTACACAAGTGATATGCAGGAAGGGAATGGTCAGGTTGGAATGAGGAAAGAGATAAATTTTGTATCAAATACTATTACACTTCAAGAAATCTACTGGGATTGTTTTGCTTTTTGGAAGAGTGATCATGTATGTGTTTCATTTAAATACCTGCAAAAGGGAAGCATTGCTTAGGAACAGTATGCAGCCAATTAGTATTTCTCCTGCCTTTACAGCATTCAAGGATATACCATTTAGATGGAGAGAAACATTCACAGACACAACTCCTCCACAGATTGTTAAAAATATCTTGCTATATACATTGAGTTAAAAATTATGTAGTTAGTAAACATTGACTATATGGCTCCTACATCACCACAAATCACTTAGAGAGCAGGAGACTCTAAAATAGTAATGTGCTGCACAAGGCAATTTCCATATAATGAAGGAATGGATTAAAAGCATAAAAGAAACTACACAAGGTGTCCTACTTTAGTTTCAGTGGAATACAATGCAGTCATGAAACATTTTATAAGGTTTCCATGACTAATTAACATATTTATTTTTGCAATTAATGGTTGTGATAGCCACTGTATTTTTTGAATAATCAGTCAAGACTTTTCTGTAATATTCAGCAATTATAAATCTGGGGTTTTTTTAATGTTAAAATTAAATCACCATTAAAGGCTCAATCCCCCCAAAAGTACTATACTGATCACCAAACTCTGAAAAATCCATACAAAAGATCAATGGAAAGGTGCAAAAAAGCAGGAAAGAATTAAGCAATCAATGAAGCCCTTTGATCTCATGGATGAAAGACAGTCACCTTCCTAGGTAGAAAATACAGGAGAAAAAGAAAACTGAAGAAACAGAGGGTAAGCAGTTACTATTTGGCAAATACACTACTAGGGTCTGATGAAAAGCTACTTATCATTCCAATTGATTGTGCTATATATTCTGAACAGTCTTCCACCTCCTTGGAGGTCTTTCACATAAGCTTTACATAATGGATAGGTAGCTCCCAAGGCTATCTTCTGGAAACTCTTCAGTAAGCAGAAACAGAAGTATTCCTCAACCATGTTATAACCTGTTCACGGCAGAATCTGCACTGCAGACAATAAATGTTAGAAAAATGGTATCAAAGCATCAACTGATCAAGAAGTGTTGTTATCAGCCTGCTATTCCTCAGCAAGAGAAGCTCAAGCAGCAGAGATTAAAACATTGTCTAAGGTATACTCTGCTTGAAAAAATTTACACTGGAGGCCATTCCCACTGCTACCAAAGCCTCAGACCTGCTTTGCAAGAAGTTCTCAACACACCTTGTCCAAGATGACACATTAAAAACAGAACAGGCTAGGTGGTTACTGCCAGGAGCTAGTTATTGGATCAGAACATCCAGACTATTCCTCTGAGGTGCCTGGCAGCCTGCACCCTCTTAATAGCTGTATTCAATTTTACTACCAGAAGTAACCTTCTGGAAAGTAGCAGTGTAGATCTCCTTCAACTTAACCGGTGTTCAAAACTAAACTCCCAAAGCTATCAATGTCCTTGCACATCTTGTCCTGCAGAAAGCACTACATGCTGTTAAAACTTGACTGATTTTACCCAGGAAGTATACTGAGACTTCGTCATCCCAAGAATAATTTTAAGACCCTAACCTCAGGAACTGCGTTTCTAAGACACAATTTTGCACTAAAAACAAAAGAAAGAAAAAAAAAAGACAGAACAAATGTTCCTACAAAGACTTTTCTGTCTCTAAAACTGTTCTCAATTTATTTTATAACAGAGAAACTGTGCAATATGAATGCTACCATGGTAACAACTCACTTTATTGAACAAGAGAGAAAATAATTATCCCAAACCTGCATATCATGCAAGCACATGCAGTAAATTTAGTGCTGCCCTTTTTCCTCTTGCTATTTTTCTTCTTGTAAAGAGAAACAGATTTTGAATTTATACCTTATAGCAAGCCAGGCATCATTTTGCTTGTCCCTCCCACTTCTTTGTATATTTTACACCTCTTGAGTGCATGATGTGAAGGACTCTGCTACTTACAAAAAGAAAAAGGGATTAATGAATCAGAAATGCTCTTCCCCCTCCTGAGTTAAGTACAGAAGACTCCTATGTAAATGCTTCACGCATTTAAAAAAAATGAAGCCCTAAGGCAAGCACAGCACATGCTTAGTATTCACTCAGTATACTTAAACAGGAACCCTTACATTTATAGTAAACCAAAAGTTACTCCTCTCCAAACATAAATTAAACCTGATTTCACTGTTCTGTTCAAATATTCTTTGTGATACTATGTTTGTGAACATATTGTTATATTTTATATACAGGGTACTGTAATATTTTCAGAAGAACTGCATGGATTCAGCCATACAAATCCAATTAATCTCAATAGAAGTTGTATGGCTAAATCCCTGTGCACAGCTTTGACATTTTGGAAGCAGTGGGGGAGGTTTTTCAAGTAGTGAGTATGTATTACACAAAACTCAGTTTTCTCAAAGAGAAATAAAATAGGATGTACATACTTACAGATATCAACAAACATGTGACTGTCAAGAAAACACATTCCTACCAAAGCAGGCAATGATTTCCACAAAATTCTATTTTACCAAAAATAACATCATTATCCTGCAGTCTGAGATAAAACTAATGTACATATTAGTTGGATAAATTATTCTTATTTTACCTCCAGTTTTGATCTTTTTACTCCATTTCCAGTCAATTAGCTTGTCTGATATAAAATGTTAAAGTATGAATTTAATCTTGTGTTCACAGTTAGAGGATAGCCAAAACAATGTATTTGGGATACATAAAGTTAACGTTTTTAAAAGGTTACTTTAAAGAATTGACTCAGAAGTGCTGTTTAAAAGGGCGATCTCATTTGCCACAGACTTTCCTCAGTTGTTTGTTTCTTTATTTATAATCCTAAACAACTTAAAGAGTAGAAACAAAACTACTCTCATCCAACTTCAGCAACTAAGAGTGCAGCTAATTTTGGCTATTTCTTCAGTTACTAGGAACTATTTATATGTATACACATTCATGCACACATACAATACAGGCTGTGCAAAATCTTAATTCAGCAAGCTGTCTTCATGGAGCTGGAAGTCTCCAAACGATCCAAATACAATTTATCTTGATACAGAATTCTTTCTGAAATATAGACTGTAATGGTCTGTCCTTTATAAATACACACACATATATAATACTAAATATATTTAATACCTCCCTATGAAGCTCTTACGGAAAATAAAAATATAATTCCAGTAGTTCAACTGGTAAAACTTACAATTTCATATAAAAAAAAGCGCTTTCTTCCCTCAAAGCCCTCAACAACCAATATCAGGATTTCACTTCATAAATATCAACCAGCTGCTTTCCACCTTAAGAAACATAAAAACAAAACCACTAGAGATGTATGCTCAAGCAGGGCCATCTAGACCAGGCTTTCCAGGACCATGCTCCTCCTGCTCCCCCAGTTCTCAGCAGAAGACGCTCCACACCCTGTGCCTGGGTCTTGGTTAAGTCCTTGCTAAATGGCCAGCACCAAGTCAAACAGAAATACAAACTGTGCAGACACTAAAGAGTGTCCTGAACAGAGGCTATGAACGTGGACACCAGTTTTCATTAGGTGTGCAAGACTGAACAGCTTTGATACTTGTGCCTTTCTGTCAACTTCAGCCAGAACTAGATAAGCTAAAATAAAAAAAGGTGTGAAGGCTATAAACAGGCTGAAAGAACTGATAGGATAGGCAATCGAGTCTTTTTCCTTAGGAAACCATGCAGAAGATACTTAAGAAACAAAGTAGTACTCTCAAAAGCAGATCCTGCGAATATAAGGTCCATGCTAAAGATCATCACATTCAAACACATTAAGTAGTTGGGTGGGGCAGCCTTATCAGTTATCGCCAATAACGTATGTAGTACTTCTGTGCTCCAGAGAAAACAATGTTTGGATGTGGAGGAATATACAACAACTCAGTAATTAAACACTGACATGTTTATCTTTTATTTCAAGTTTGTTTTGTGGTGGGGTTTTTTGTGGGTGTGGTTTTGTTTGTTTGCTTTTGTTTTCATTTGTTTTTCTGTTGTGGTTTTTTTGTTTTGTTTTTTCAAGAAATAAACCAAATCTAGAAAATTGAAACAAGCATGAGATTTCCATGCAGCCTCCTCTGACCAAACCTTCCTGGTGGTCTTTAGTAGCTTATTGAAGAAATCAAGGATGAAATACAGTCAGTAGCTATTTATGTATTCAGGACTGTCTGCATACAAATTAACTGTTAAGTTATTAATTCAGAAACATAATTTCCATTCAGCTGACTAATGAAATGATACCTCACAGTAAGGTTTTTTTCAGAGCATAGTCATCATTGTTATCTAGGTACAGGGCTTAGCTTTTAGTCTCCAAATGCCTATTTTCTTCAAGTAACAAGACTCTTGCACTTCTGCCTAAGTGCAATCCACAAAAAATGTGTCTCCCTGCTTTCAGGCTGGCTCATCACCAGCCAGAGCCTGAGTTACAGCTCCCAGTGGCAGAATGCAGCCTATTCAGAACAGCATGATTAATTTAACTAAAAAGAAAACCACAAGCAGAGAGAAATGGATTAAAAACCAACAAAACCCTACATACATATGGTCTTATTTGAGACTTGCCTTGTTAACATTCCACTTTTTTCAGCCATAGGGTGAAGCACTTGCTGATACTGCCCGAGTGCAACTGCTGCCTCTGACACTATAACCTGAATCCTTCCCCCTCTCCAACACAACCCAAAGCTGAATTCAGGTATTGTTCCTCCCATTACAAAGCAACTGAAAGAAAGCCACTGCCAGGTTCCCAGAAAGCTGGGGAAAGGCTTAACTGCATTTAACCCTTAGAGCTCCCTGGAACCAGCCACACAATATGCTCTGGTGCTGGGGACACATACAGCACCAGTAATTCCCACCTTCTTCATAACTGTGAAATGCTGTATTTGAGAATGCTGCATATGAGACAGGCACAGAGCACAGAAATGGTGCTACAAAACAGGAGAGTTTAATTTTCTTCAGTGTGATCAGGTGTTACAATCCTCCTATAAGGATCTAATGGCAGAACTACAGATGTAATATGGTATTAACAACTATTCACTTTCTGGTTTTTCCCTCCAACAAATAAATGTATTCAACTTTCCAAATTTGTTCCCCAGGTTCTCTGCAAGAGAAGAATCCAATAATGTAACAGACAGAGAGGAAGGCAGCTGTGCTCAAAAATACACTTTTTACCATTTCAATGACATGACCATTATTCACAATAAATACACACTGCTACATCCCTTGTGCTCAGAATGGGAAGTAAGGACAGCAGCATATATGTTATGTTTATGGATGTCCAGTTTACCACAGCTGTAACTCAGTATTTTTATCTGACAAAGAAGAAACTGAGACAGAAAAAGAAGTATCTCGAGTACTGATGAAAGCAACTGACAAATCTTAGAGGTTAGACTTATATTTGGAAGAAAATGACTGGTTACTTACATCAGGTCATCCAAATACCTGACACAGACACAGATTCCAGTGACACAAATGGTATTATCACTAGCTACTCAGTAAAGATGCAGAGTAGACATTAGAATTTATCACAGCTGTATTTTTAGCTGAAGCATTAAGTCTGTCACCTTAACTTCTATATAGAATTAAATAACTTCAGATGACCTATTTTAACACAGATTAAATGGCTTTCCAAATGGACATTCAAATGTTTCCTCGCCTTCAACAGTTTAAGACCAAGTTGTATATTTTATTTATTTATTTTAAAGTATTTTTACTTAATATCACATTCCTTTTCCTTGAACATTGATTGTTGTAGTAATGTACAGTAAAAGTGTCCTGACCTATCAGTTATCTATAAAGTTGATCAGGTTGATACCTCTGTGTCATTTTATATAATGTACTCAAGTACGACTACGTAGTAAGCAATCTAAAAATACAACTAAAAAAAAAAGACAAATAGCACATGTTTTCAGAAGCTGGAAAATGCAGTTTTCCAAATGTCTCCACGTAATGAGCAGTGGGCAATCTGAAGATGCCTATACCGTATCAGTGACTTCAACTACAGAGCACCCCTATATTTAAGGATATGTCTTGCATGTATGCATGTCAGCGGGTGTCTGGAGCGTAGGGCTAGTTCCAGTATTGCTCCAGAATAGTGCTCATTCATTTTGCTACAAAACAAACAAACATAAAGAAACAACACAAAAAACCACAGGAGATGAAGAATACATGGGTGAACTTTTATGCTCCCTGTTTCCAATTCCTCCTTCTTCCTATTTAAAACATGTCAGGATTTAACATCAAAATCAGTAGCTTTTCTCTTACTACTTAAGTAAACCCAATTAACAGTATTATGAAGATGACAGTGATTGACAGGTACATGATGGCACACTTGACACATCACATCTGCCAATACTTACTTCTTCCTCTCATTCACGAACATTTGTTTTGTTTTGGTTTGGTTTTTTTCCAGAAGAGTGCAGTAATTATTAGTACAACATTTCCTAATTCAACATGCAGGAAAAGTTGTTTAACTAACTTTTTAACATTTGGTTGTAAAAAAAGATTTAATTAACTTTAAACAAATTAAACCCCTGAGTTTCAGTATTTTTATTCATATGAATATGACCTTAAGCAAGCCTATCATCTGATGTGATAGATACCTTTTATGGATAGCACTTTTAAAGGTAATACAGATAAGAGTTCCGCTCATGAAGCAGAGGGAGTTAAATCATGAAATATTCAGTTTTAATTAAGATTACTGTATCAAAGGCAAGGCTTAATGCAGAATTGAAGCGAGGATCAAGGTTAATGCCAATTCTAAAGCAAATTTACATAAATTATGTTTCACTAGTGTACCTAAGTTTTATTTTGTCAATTTATATCATGTGAGATCATAGAAATTAGAGATGGAAAACATCTATTAAGTAATCTTCCCTCTCCTCCCTCCAATGCAGAATTCTTTCCTTCAGTTTACTTCTGAATGTTTTGTCCACTGCCATTTTCAATAGCTCAAGCAGTGGTGCATTCCACTAACACATCAGGGGAGACTATTACCCACTTTAACATCTCCAATAGAAAGGGTTTTTTATGGTATTCAAAGTTAAGATTCCCCTCATCTTATTTCATTACTCCTACATAGACCTCTTTGGACTTCCATAAATGAATCCTTTCTTGGCACTTGAAGGCTATAAATACTTTCAGACATTTTCATCATCCCCTGGCAGCTATTTAGCCAAATTAGTGTAGGGATCATCTCTCTTCATCTGAAGCTCACCAAGCACAGATAGCTATAAGTAATAATTACACGTGTTCATTTCCTTTAATCTTTCTTCAGAAGTCATTCCCTTCTAGCCTTTAATTTTTGCCACTCTTCATGCCTATATCTTCTTTCAAGTTTTACTACTTTCCAATTATTTTCCTTTCTCTGAACAGTTTTATTTCAGGTCGTTTCCACTTATACATGCTAGCGTGAATTTACCACTTCATCCCGACTTTTCACCGACATATGTACATTTTTGTTTTATTTTTGTTTGTTTGTTTAAATAAAACATTAGGCTCAAATCTCTCCTCTGCTCATGTCAAACAACCACAGAAAAAAAAAAAAAACTGCATTAGAGATCAGCATTTTAGCTTATTAAAAATATGATAAGTTTAAGTGCCTAATAAATGCAAATTGCTCACATTATTCATTTTTATGTTTGACACTGTTTTTTCCAGGTTTGACTTTGGGTTGTCTGAGACACTTTTGGTTTTCAGAGTACAGATAACTAACCTTTTTCCTTTGTATTTATCTTTTTTAGTATCTGCATAAACGCTTTCACTGACAAGAAAAACAAATCAAGACTTTAAGCATTATTTTTTATTTGCTGTCATGCCGATGATTCCTATCATATTTCCTGTCTTTCTTTCTGACCACTCCAGCACACTGAGCAATCTCCAGTGCTTGAGCACAGTAAGTTACAAAAGCCTCACCTGAGCCAGAGATGGCTCTGTTTTCATCAGACAGCAGTCTGTCTCACTGAAGTGAACTCCAGACATTGAATCAAAATCTGGGCTATTTTTGGTATGAGAGATGAGAATAAGATGTTGTTTTGAGTAGGTGTTAAGCTAATCACAGAAGTCACGATAAATAGAGATTTATTTTCTGCTAAGGAGACACAGCCATGCTAACTCTCCACCTGCACCTCTTTATTTCTCCCAGTCATTAAGAAGTGGTTCGGTTCTGGTCATGGCCACAGGACACATGCGAAATTAAGTGGTCAAACAGCACTCCACAGGCTAGTCCCTTAAAACACCTACTGCAAGGTTAAAACCAGAGAGGTCTCAATGCTTTTTCCTTTGTCTAGGAGGGAGGGGAAAAGCAGGCCAAGCACATGCTGACTGGCAGACCAGCCTACCATGCAACAGCTCCAGCCAGTTAGTCACCATGTGGTCCCAGCTAGCCATCCTTCCCTATTTCTACTGGTGGCCCAATACATTTTATGATACAGGTTGATAATTTAAACAAAAAGCTTAGTTAGATCAAAAGCTCATTTAAAAGAGCTAAGTATTCAGCATGAAGTGAAATGGCAAGTCTCTCTCACTATTAGCTAATAGGCAGTCAGGTAAAAAAAGATATTTCAGGATACAATTAAAAAGCAATAGAGATATGAGGCCACTGATGCCCCTGCTATACCTGTTCAGTGAATCAGAACAGATTACTTCAGTTTACCAGTCTTCCAGACTGTCAGTCTAACATCTTTCACAAGCACTACAGTCACACAAATTATTAAAAAGCTTTTCTCTACACCATCAGTGTTATACATCCATTAGAGGCCACTCCAGGCTAGAAAATATCTGTCCTAGAAAGTCTTCCTAGGCCATATGCTAGCAATAAATAAAAAAGGCTGGAAAAGATCGTTTTGTAACAACAATCTTCAGTTTTCTTCTCATGTTTGTGTGGTAATCCCTCAAGTCAATCTGTTTGCTCTCCGTATCAATTATTAACTAATTGTCAATACAGAGAGTAATATTAACTAACTTTTAGTAAACTAATTAGTAAACTAATTTTTAGTAGCAGAACGACAGAATCACAGAATGTTAGGGATTGGAAGGGACCTCAAAAGATCATCTAGTCCAACCCCACTGCCAGAGCAGGATTGCCTACAGTAAGTCACACAGGAAGACACCCAGGTGGGTTTTGAATGTCTCCAGAGAAGGAGACTCCACAACCTCTCTGGGCAGCCTATTCCAGTGCTCTGGCACCCTCATAGTGAAAAAGTTTTTCCTTATGTTTACATGGAACCTCCTGTGCTCCAGCTTGCACCCACTGCCCCTTGCCCTGCTGTTGGACATCACTGAGAAGAGCCTGGCTCCATCTTCCTGACATTCACCCTTTACATATTTTATAGACACGAATGAGGTCACCCCTCAGTCTCCTCT
>NW_010337251.1:0-3280 GCF_000700745.2 Antrostomus carolinensis | reverse complement strand
TTCCAATCCAGGCAATTCTGGCATTCTGTGATTATTATTGTTATTGTTTTTATTATTGCTATTATTGTTATTATTTGTATTATTATTCATGCCATTAGCTGTCCCAAAGCTGCATTTCCCAGCCCTCCCTGTGCAGTCGAGGATCCCCCCAGGGATGGATGGAGCCAGGAGCACCAATCTGGGGTGCAGAGCTTGGAGGGGCCCCAGCTATATGGGTGCTGGGCTCTCCTGGGGGTCCCAGGGATGGGTGCAATGGGTGACCTTGCACTCAGGGGTGCGTGTCCAGCCCATGGAGCAGGGTGCTGGGGGAGAGCTCCTGGGACGGGGTGTCTAGTCAGGAGCATCCAGCTGGGGCTGCTGCTGCGTTCCCATGGCAACAGTGCTGGATGTGGAGAAATGAAATAAATAACTGGGAATAGTGGGGGGGGAAAGAGGGGGGAGTAAGGAAAGGCCAGCAGGTGGGTGGTGGGTGCTGGGGAGCCATGTTGAGGGACCCCGTGCACCCGAAGTCTCTATCTGTGACCCCAGCACCCACAGCCACATCCTGGAGGTCTGGGATGCTTGAGCCACGTGCTGGCAGCTCCTAAATCAGTGATGCTGGTGTTGGGGGGAAGAAAGGGGCTGGGCAGAGAGCAGGAACCCCCCTCGAAACCTGCTGGCATCAACAAGGGGCTGCAACAACTGGGGAAAGACCCAATTTGTGCCTTTTTCACCTCATTTTTTGCTCCTACCATCTTTTATAATAGTCCCAGACTATTATAATGATGCTCAGTCCCAGAGCATCTTCTTGGCCAAGGGCCTCATCCTGCTCATCACCCCCCTCCCCCGTTAGCAGAGAGGGATTCTGCTCATCCCCCCCCTCCCCCGATAGCAGAGAGGGATCAAAGCTCCAGCTCCTTTAATTTCTTTTCCTTGGCGATTTCACGACAGCTTTTGCAAGTTGGAAGTAGGTCAAGAACTTGTTTCCAAGTCATTAAATGAAGTCCCTGGGTTCACAGCGGTGTTTGCACCTTCTTAATAGTCAATTCACTCGCTCGCCCTTCATTTAAATCGCAGCCCATTTCCCAAAGTGGAGACGGGCGGCTGGCGGGGGTGAAACCCCCCTCCTCCCCCCCGACAGCTCCTCGTGCTCCCCCAAGAGTAGGGCCAAGGCGCTGGCAGAGCAAAGATCAGCAAAATGCCTTAAATTGCCTGAAAAAGAGGAGTTACAGGGAGTGGGTGAGCCTGTGAGGGGGGGCTCAGGGTGGGATGCAGGATCCTGGAACATCCTTTGGTTGTGAACGGGGTTTGGAGCTGAGTGTCCACATCCTGGGGCTGGGGCAGGATGTGGATGGTCCCTGGGAGCCCCATGTGCTTCATCAGCCCCAGTGATGCTCCATCTGCTGCAGGGATGTCCCTTACTGGGACCACCAGCATCAGGCATCCCACTGGTAGGTCAGATCCTGCCCCACCAACACACCAGTGGGGTGTTTTTTTCCCTAAACCCCAGTATTTTCTGGAGCCCCCAACATAAGAAAGACATGGACCAGTTAGAATGAGTCCAGAGGAGGCCACGAGGATGATGCGAGGGCTGGAGCAGCTCTGCTGTGAGGACAGGCTGAGAGAGTTGGGGCTGTTGAGCCTGGAGAAGAGAAGGCTCCAGGGAGACCTTCTAGTGGCCTCCCAGTACCTGAAGGGGCTCCAGGAAGGCTGGGGAGGGACTTTGGCCAAGGGCAGGGAGTGACAGAACAAGGGGTGATGGCTTGAAAGTGGCAGAGGGGAGATGGAGCTGAGATGTGAGGAAGAAATTCTTTGGTGTGAGGGTGGTGAGACAGTGTCCCAGGTTGGCCAGAGAAGCTGTGGCTGCTCCTCCCTGGAAGTGTTGAAGGCCAGGTTGGATGAGGCTTTGAGCAACCTGGTCTAGTGGAAGGTGTCCCCGCTGCTGGCAGGGGGGTTGGGACTGGATGAGCTTTAAGATCCCTTCCAACCCAAACCAGTCTAAGATTCTATGATTTTTTTGGCCATACCTCCTAGAAACGGGACATTTCTGCCCCAGACAACCCGGCTGGGCTCAGTGGGGAGAACAAAGCTCTTGCAGCATCTTCGGACACGGCACAGAGGGGAACTGGAAGCGGAAGAAAAACCTCAAATCTCTTAAAAATGCAACATAATGAGAAGTTAAATCCCCGGCGAAGCGCAGGCATATGGTGTTCGGGAGGAAATCACCCGGCTGAAGGATAATAACCCACCGGGGGGTGCCCAGCCCCGCTCGGCTCCCGCCAGCCCGCAGTGCAGGGGGTTCATTTAAACCCGAGGCGCAGATGCTGCTGCTGAGCTGAAGGGCAGCCGGCAGCCGGGGCCACATCCTGCCTGCGCCGTGGGCTCTGGCATCGCCGACACCAGGAAAAGATGCAGCTGGATTGTCAGGGCTCTGCAGTCTCCAGGGAGAATATTTGCAGGGGGAGAATGTCCTCTTTTTTCTGGGGATGGAAACTCTTCCCTATCTATATTTTTTTTTTCCTTTTTCTGGGAAAATTAAGAGGGAGAATCATAGAATCATCGAATGGTTTGGGTTGGGAGGGACCTTAAAGTGGGCTTCATCTCTCCCATCCTTGTCCTGGGGATTAAAAAGGATGGGGAAACCCCCACCAAGTAACGGGATGGGTGGGAGGAAGGTGACAGTGCCGTGACCAAGGGGTGATTTGGGGACAGGTGAGCTCCTTCCCACTTGAATTTGGTGCCAGCACCCTTGAAAAATCCCAGTTTCCTCCAGCTCTGCCTCACTGGTTCTGCCTGCCCAGAGCCCAGGGGCTGAGCCCCGGCAGCTCCCTGTCCCCAAGGGCTGTGCACATGTCCCCTCCACCACAGTCCTCCCAGGGGACCACCACGGTGCTGACAGAGCCTGGTCCCCACGTCTCACCCTCTTCGATTTCTTGATTAAAACACAATCATTGCAGGTCACGAGTTTCAATTAGCAGGACCCCGGCGTGCGCCTGCCCCCGCCTAATTGATACGATTTGTGGCAAAAAGGGAACTTTTGGGGCCGATCGATAAACTAGAGAGTGTTTAATTAAGAGAGAGCCCTAAAATTCGTTGCATTGATCAGCTGCAGGTTGATCTTAATTAGCAGCGGGATGGTGTGTGGAACATCAGGGCTTGGATGGCCGAGCAGGAGTGAGAGCTGGAAGGGGGGAGCAGGGTGTTAATGAGGGGGGGTCATTAGTGGGGCTGCTATTAGCTGGGGAAATAGAGAGTGTCCAGAGACCACCTAATTGGTGAAGGGTTTAGAGGAGAAGCCGTG
>NW_010337250.1:10245-14338 GCF_000700745.2 Antrostomus carolinensis | reverse complement strand
GACATGGGGGAAACTTCTGGAAGCTTCCTACAGAAGCCACCCCTATGACCCCCCAGCTACCAAAACCTTGCCATGCAAACCCAATACAATGTCTTGTTACATGAAGTTGGTGAGGAATGCCAAGTGTGGGCCTCATTTGTTGCATGAAATACATCTTCCTGATGGTTGCAGCTCTGTCAACCAAATGGGAAGTGGTGACCCTCAACAATAACTCACCAGAATGTGGCATTTCTATTCTTTTCAATCATGAGGTAAAGGCTGAGGTACTGCCCCTGCAGAGCTGATCATTTCACAGCAGACGTTTCTGGGTCCTCTCACAGTGGCCATCACCACAACAGGCAAAAGCCCTTTCTCTGTCATCCTATCTTTGTTCCTTGTGGTTCCAATCATCTGGTTTCTTACACTAGTCTTTAAACCAGTAGTAAACCCCACTGCTCTTTGAAATGATGCCCATTTTGAATTAGCATGGCAAATCAAGCCTTTTTTTAAAAAAAAAAAATAAGAGTTTTTCTTTTAGAGTAGGAACTCAAGGTCTCTAGGAGACAGCAGCACAGATTTTTGTCACTTCAGCAGCAGCAGCTGCAGCTGTGACTTCTTCCAAATAAGCAACCCAAACATAAATATTCAAAAGGAATTCTCATAAGCAGATTTTAGAGAGAGAGAAAATTAAAAAGTGACTGTCCCAGGCTTCCAGCTGGTTAACGTTGCCATCACTTCCTTCACTCTGTAGGGCTGTAACCCCTTGTGCTTGCCCATGGACACCTGACCAGGAGTTTGACAACTTCCCAGCCTCGAAGCAAATTACATCTTTCCTCTGCTCTTTCCCGACTATCTCTCTCGAGGAGCTTCACTCCCTACATGTGCTGATACCTGAGCTGCTACAAAACTGTTGACGTACATCAACAAATACTTTTTGATATGTCTTAATCTGTGATCCCTGGAGAAGCTGCTGCACCTCTTCCCATTGGTCCTCCTGATGGCCTGTCCCTAAGAACCAGCTGGCTGCAGAGTTTTGCGGCTACTCCTTTGTTTCCCAGGATCCATCCTTAGATCTTGCTGGCCTGTGCAGGATTGCCACCCATCACTAGCTTAAGGTCAGGAAGGAATCTGCTTGAGCCCAGCCATGATGGGGAGAGGACAAGGGTTATTACATCAGCCTCAGCTCATGGAAAGAGGTGACCTTTTGCCTGCTGGAGCTTGGTAGTGAGGTTTATGGTAGAGCAGCAGAGCCACCCTGGTTAAGTCCCTCAAGCCAGGCTTTGGTTCAAACACAAGAAATCCTGAAGCACAAGAGCCCCCACGGGTACACATGCCTGAACAGCAGCCCCATCCCTCAGTAGGACCCATCTCTGTGTTAGCCATGCCCCTCCCTCAATGAAGTTCTTGGAGACACCTCTCCTCTTTGGTGTCTGGCCAGACAGCCTAGGGGATCGTCCACAGCCATGCAGCATTGGGCTAGATCCAGCCTGGCTGCTTGGCCCAGATCTCTGTGGGCATTTACACCCCCTGACACCTGCTGTCCCCTTGAGAAGAGAAGGGGTGCAGTCATGTGGCCAGCATCCAACAGTCTACCCAACATAGGCTGACCTACATCCACCATGACTATTCTATTATTAATTTTTTAAGCGGGTCTGAAGAAGCAGTTTCCAAAGTGAGTGCTCTGGAACCAGCTTGGTGCATGTTACAGAGCTGTGCTGCTTTGGCCTGGGGTTTGGGGCTGAGGAGGGAATTAAAAGCCCTGTGAAGGCACTTGGATTGTCTCTTGATCAGGATGCAGGGAGACACCTGAGACCACATGTCCACCCAGCTGATGCTAAAACCCAACCATCCCCTCCCTCCTTGCATGTCAGATGGGAGGACTTCCCCAGGGGGACCTGGGGGGTCCCCCTAGCAAAATCATCCCTAGCAGTGTCCCCTCTGTTGGTCCTCCATGTTGCTGCCTTGCCAGCCACCACCCTTGGATTGCCACAGTGCAAGCTGCCCCACAGAGCCAACCTCCTCTTCCTCCATCTTCTCCTCCTCCTCCTAACAGTAGTAGTAGATGCTGAAGACACAAGCATGTAGTACCATAAATTCTGCCTTCAAATATTATTGGGAGGAAATTCTGGTGTGGCTCCTCTTTCTTGTCCACAGTGGTTACAGACAAATCAGAAAATGGCACTGTTAAAACTGCAATGGCTGTGAGCATGGTTAGAACATTGGATTTCAGTCCCATTAGGCATGTCTCTGCACAGCTTTCATTCCCACTGGTGAGAATGTTTTCAAAAGGTCACCCCCCAGAGGAGACAAATAGCCAAAAAGAGCTGGAGAGGCACAAGCGTGGAGGAGCAAACAGGTCAAGATGTCATTGCCTGTGTGACATTAAGGTGATCTGCTAATGGAGGCAAAGGGAGACCGACTCCCAGGATGCCTGAAAGCAACCAGGATTAACTAATGCAGCAATTAGTGCTCTGCCATGCTTTCAGGTACCAAACGAGTTTTCTTCTCTAGCGTGGAGCAAGGTCCTAGGAAGAGCATCCTCAGGGATCATAGCGTGAAAGGGATGGAGGGGCACATGTATGAAGGAGCAGACACCAAGGTGCAGCTGGTGGCCAGCATTTGCAGTTCCTGGGGCTTCACCATCACTGCTTTAGTCACAAGTAAATCAAGATTAGGTTTGCTTCCAAGAGCGAGTTTCTTTCCACTTGCCACAGATCCTGGAGACCTGTGATTATACGTATGGAGCTCAGTTTTCCTTTTGGGAAGTGTTATGTTCATAGTCCTCAGGGTGGCCAGGCATGGCTGAGCTCAGTGCTGCCTAACAATGGGAGCTGCAGCCCTGGAAATGGTGTTCTTCCAGGGGTTTATTTGCTATTAAGAGGCATACCCTTGGAAACTGAAGAGGTTTTCCTTTTTCTACGTACTTGACAAATCTATCTAGCTATCTAAAAGCTCCTGTAACCTACTCACTCCCTTTTTGGTAAGAAAATGTTTGTGAGGGGCTAACACACCTCCCCGTGAGCCACAGTGTGACAGTGCAGGCTGCAGTGCCAGGCCTTAGCTGAAGCTAAAGGTTGTTGCAGAACATAAACCTGTGATTGAAATTCTCCCTGCTCCCAGCCTCTGAATGAAGTGACAGCCTCTGGGACCACACTCGGGCTGCTGCTGTTCCAGACCTGCAGCTATTTGCAATTCTAAATTGCGACGCCCAGCGTTTTCTGTTTGAATATAACATATGTGGTATATATACTCCATGGAATATATGCAGCTCTAATACCCCACAAAGTTTCAAACTCTTCCATAAAAGGCTGCTCCAGATAAGTAAAAAATCTCCCTGTTTTCTCTTTTCTGCAATTTAGTCTAAAACTTATTTTACATGTCTTGTAAGACATGTCTAAGACTGTCTTGTAGTGTCTTCTAAAGACTGCCCTTGGTGTAATGTCCTGTAGAGCTTTGCAGCAATTAAAACTGTCATATTGTTTCTAAAACAGAAGGATGGTATATGCAGGATATCCTATGATTTCCTGCACTACTTGAATTTGTTCATTACAAATGCAGTAGAAGAAATTTGAGAATCAAGGATGGTCACCCCTCTGTCCCTCAGTCAGTGGCAGAGCTGCTGGCAGCCCAGTGGACTGTTTGCTCCTGAGCCCTGTGGAAGCCCCATGTGGTAACATTCCCTCCTGGTTCACTCCTTAGGTTAATATCACAGAATGGTAGGGGTTGGAAGGGACCTCAGGAGATCATCTAGTCCAACCCCTCTGCCCCCTACACCAGGCTGGGAATATTGCCTCCTATTGATGGCTAATATTTATGTGGGAAAAAGCGTGACCTTCTTGTGTCTCTGTTCAAAATCTGTAGGTCTGGTTTTAACTTTTTTGTATTAGTGCAATTTGTGTATTTTTTGGTAAATCTGTGTCCCCACTGGGCACTCAAGAGCCCAGAGCAAGATTGAAAGGGAAAATTCCCATCTTTAGAGCTGTGACTAATCTGAAAGTTTTGGGGATTTCTGCAAAGCTTCAGGTCTGTCCTGCTGTGCTGACAATCACTTCTTCCAAGCAGACTGGTCTCCCCACCTACCAGAGGAGCTGGCTGCCCCATCTTCTTCCTCCCC
>NW_010337250.1:9567-10208 GCF_000700745.2 Antrostomus carolinensis | reverse complement strand
ACCACTAGTGGTGTGTGGACATGTACACACACACACCGAAGTCCTTGGACACACCATCCCGTAGCTGGTGCCTGATCCCCTGCTCTCCCCATTGCTGGTACCTGGACATGCAAGCCCCCAGCTCATAGCCCTGCTGCAGCTGCAGTACTCAGCCCTTTTCCCCTGCTACCAGCCACTCCAGGGTTGGAAGGGACCTTATAATGTTCCAAACCCCCTTCCACAAGCAGGGACACCTTCCACCCTTGTCCAATCTGGCCTTGAACACTTCCAGGGAGGGGGCATCCACAGCTTCTCTGGGCAACCTGTTCCAGTGTCTCACCACCCTCACAGGAAAGAATTTCTTCCTAATGTCTCATCTAAACCTCCCCTCTTTCAGTTTAGAGCCATTTCCCCTTGTCCTACCACTACCTGTCCTTGTAAAAAGTCCCTCCCCAGCCTTCCTGTAGCCTCTTCAGGTATTGGAAGGCTGCTATAAGGTTTCCCTGGGGCCTTCTCTTCAGGCTAAACAGCCCCAACTGTCTCAGCCTGTCCTTATAGGAGAGATGCTCCAGCCCTCCGATCATCCTCATGGCCCTCCTATCCTTATCCTCTTTTTTTCCCACACTTGCTCCTTCCCAATCCACCTGAATCCCTTCCTTTCC
>NW_010337250.1:378-9547 GCF_000700745.2 Antrostomus carolinensis | reverse complement strand
TTCCCTACTTTTAATCCATCCCCCAACATCCTGAACTAAGTCTTATACATTCCCACAAGCCCCTTAAAAACATCCCAAAATAAGTTGAAGACCATCCCAAAAATGCTTTTCCCACCGCATCGCATAATGAGTCTTGCAAGCATCATCTTGTCCTAAATACCTTTAGATGCTTTGCCATGACCCACATGAAGGCCATGTACATGCTCTGCAGGGGCTCACACACCATGGTATGCCTCTCATCGGAGCTCTACTGCTGCTGAATCTCTCTTGTCCCACACAAAATCCTCCAGCAACAGAGGTTTTCTGGGCACAGGGTTGCCCATAGACAGAAGAAAGGTGTTAGGTAAGGCAGTTCCATTTGTCATTCCGAAGGGGACTCCTATGGTATAGCTTTAAGGAGCTAAACATGAGTTTGAGAGTGGGGTCTCCAGGACTCCAATGGAGTTGGAAAAAGAGACAGTCTCCTTGTAAGGGGAAAGTTTTCATAGGAGAAGACAGAGGGTGGCATTTCCCTTCTCACTCTTCCATACCCCATGTGTACCATTACAGTGGGTTTGAGTTGTGGTTTTTGGCATCTTCCTCTCCTGCCTGCCTTTCCCTTCTTCCCATTGCACGGTGCATGAGGGAGTTGCGGATGACACAGTGGTCTCATGGGCTCTCCAGGCAGGCACAGCTGACAAGAGGGATGCAACAGGGTCAGATGAATCAGCCACACACTAAGCTATGGGAGCGTGAGCTGCTCCTTTCCCGCTGCCCTTTGCAGCAGTGGGCAGGCTGGCCCTATCTCACTGGTGATGCCCCCAGAGCACCATGAGATGATAAGCCAAAGTGGTGGGTTCCCACCCAGGGAGAAAAGGCACAACGGAAAAACAGCAACTTTAGGAAAAGGAAACGGGCCGGCTGCTGGTGTGCACAAAGCCTGCAGCCTGGGGGAAGCTGTCTAGAAACCATCAAGGGCTTGCTGCTGTTTCCAAGGTAACTTCCATCTTCTGTGACCCAGGTGAGGCTCAGCCTTTACCAGCACACAGGCAGAATACAAATAGTGGATCTGAGGTGGAAGATGAAATCCACACGAAATGCCATGTGTTATATCCCAGCTGGTTTGTTAGCAGCTGCTCACCTTCTACCCTTCCACATCTGGCCACCGAGGAACAAGGAATTTGGCCACCATGGCTGAGCCTTCACAACTCACTGTCAGAGGGAAGCCAGGGTAATTCAAAACTACTGTAGGTGGCTCTCCAGCTGGAGTCATGACTCAAGCAGAAGTCCTTGGTGCCCACACCACACAATGCAGCACAGTTTGGTTCTGACCTTCCCTGCGTGCTCACCTGAGAGCATCCATGAGTCCATGTGCCTGGCATTGGCACCAGCTGGGCTCAGCTTTTACCTCAAGGCCTTCCCAGTGTCTTCTGGGGAAATAAGGGAGTCAAGGCTTCGCAAACTTCATCTCCATGGCAACCACGGGAGAGCTGGGCTGCTGTCACAGCAGAATCAGGTAGCTATTCACACATAGGGTCACACGAGTCAGGTGCTGTTCACCTCTGGATCTCCTGCTACGAAAGCCACTGGGTTTTAATTGCCTCTTCAAAATCAGTACAAGAGTGGAAAACAAGAGTGATGCGAGAACACACTCATGGTCATGTACTGAATGAATACTTTAATTCTTTGATGTACGTGTTATTGTCCACAAAAAGAAAGAGTTTTCAAGAGCAAAGAAACCAAGGCCATCGCCAAAGGCTTCACGTGGTTCTTCCCATCACTGTCATGCTGTGTACAGGCAGGGAGCCCACCCCCAAAATGCCAGCTTCCCACAGAGCTCACAGATGCACAGCTGAGTGACAGCACTTCTGGTCCACTGTCTTCTCTCCATTACATTCACACAACAACAACTGCCCAGGCAGGGAGTGATGCAGGTGCTGGGATGAGCTAGCTCAGGCACAAGCCTGTGCAAAATCACCACTGCAGTGCTGAAGGTTATGGGTGGTGCTCTTGAGGAGGTTTCTGCACAGTACTGATGCTCTGGCAGGAACCAGTGCATGGCCAGAAAACAGCAGGGGACCTGGCAATGACACCTGCTGCAAATGTTTTCTGAAAAACTAGGCATTAAGAGGCCCTCCTTTCAACATACTTGTAATTTTCCTGATTTTCCTGAAACATTCTGTCAGCTGGCATTACCTCCCCCAGGTGTCAGCTCTGATACACCTACAAGACTCCGTAGCATTCCTCTTTTTCAAGTATTTCAGAGCACAAACTCTGGTAGCACTGCCGATATTTAAGAGTTCCTATCTCCATGTTGCTGAGAAGCTCTGGTTTGGAATATGGACTTGAATTTGGAAGAGGTAAATTTGGGAGTCCCATTAGTGTCAGTAAGATTTTATTTTTTACCAAATCCACCCTCATCTACAAGCCTTGGACCCTCTCAGGTTGCACATGTTGAGGAGAGACTGGCTAGAACTTGAGGAGCAGCTCCCTGCCCTGGTGATGCTGTACTCCCAGGCAAGGGGCTGGCTGAGATCTATCCCCCAGGCAGGCAGGAGCTACAGCAATGCCAGGCTGAGCACATCTGTGAGCAGGGAGCCTGTCGACCTCATGGGATCAGTCTTCTCCCTCTCTGTGGCTGGGCTGGCCTGTGAGAGCCTCATGGCCTGCTCTCTTGAAGGACATGGAGCAATGTGTTTCACCTTGTCCATTGCTGGGATGAAACAATGTCTTACCACCAGCTGAGGCAACAGGGAAGTTTCTGTCTCAACCCCATGTGTCAAATCCTGCTCATCAAGGTCCTGGAAAACAGGGTGGAATGAGCTGCCTGGCCACCGGTTGGTGATGATCTTCACTAGCACTGGGAGATGGACACAGTTTAACAGACTGATAACTCCTGGGACATGAAGGAAACAGTGAACTTGGAACCTCTCGGCTCACTTTAGGCACAGAGAAAAGGCACGGACCCCACCAGCATCTGAATATCAACAGTGAGTGAGACAAGACACGATGCAGGCAGCTGAGGCATCACCCGATTTTGATTGCTCCACACCCCTAAATTAGCAGTTGAGCATTTTTGGTTGCAAAGTAACATTAAAAACTCTTCACGGGGAGGAAATCTTAGTTTAGCAGCTAAGCTGAGACAGTGAAGATCTGCCAAATGCTTGGAAGTTTGAAATGCAATAGGCACAACTTTGCAAAGGCAGAAGAAAGCTTTTTTCTCAGCCTGTCAAAAGATACAATCTTCAACTCCTCATACAAGTCAGCTGGAGTGCTTCCAACAGGCAACATTTCTTACAGTGTAGTCATTCCACCTCTGATCTCCCAGTCCTGATTCTCAAAGAAAACCTACAAAACCATCCCTAGGTAAATAAGAGAACTATATCTCATCACTTTTCTGAATACTAACATTTTAGAGCACGTTACCATCCTCCTCTTTTCACCATTCCCACTAATCTCTGAGGGCTCTACATGGTGCTACTATTATTCTACAAATTACCTGCCTCTCTTTTCCCCTTAGGAGATAACCACCAATATCCTCTTGATATTCCACGGGTGCTGTCAGATGTCTAGCTCAGACACAGGTCTAATTAAACCCAGAACAGTTGTTGCTCACATGCAGTTAGGTTTGAAATTCACTGCATCTTTCCCGAGGAGTGTGTGTGCCCCAAACCTTATCTGCTTTCTGCAGCCCTATTATCTGGCTTCATGAAAGCTATTACACCTGCCTAAAAATCTTTATCTTTAAAGCTTTGGTTCTAACAATACTGCCATGCCAAAAAGCTGGATACACTGGAAAGAGGAGGGACAGTGTGCAATTGGGTCTGGCTTGTAAAAAATTGCGGTGTAACACCATGACATGCCTCACAGCAGATCTTAAACTCCATTTCATAGGACACGGTGGGGTTTGAGCACTAGTTTAAAATCAGTGTTTATTTTTGACTAGCAATGTCGATGAATGGCTAGAAGCCCCGATGCAGCTCATCCTCTGCCTCATTCCTTCCACCTCTGCTTGGAAGAAACACGTCTCCACCTCTTTCTTCAGGAGGCTCCTCTCCAGAAGGGAGGCAGCATTGGAGCTGCCCTTTCACTGAGCCTCAGTTTCTCATCTGTAGAATAAAGAGGCAATGGTCTCCCTCAGTCCCAGGAAGACAGGTCAAGGCTTAGCCACTCCAGACCACTGTCACCCCCACTGCTTATCTGTTGCTGCTTGTGCTTGCTTCTGACCATGGCCAGTCTCTGCAGGCAGCCACCAGCATGTCTCTCCTCCAGGGGTTTGTACAACTTCTCACTGTCAAATTACTGCATGAGTAGACAGTGTGTCCTACCAATACCTCCTGGGCACCTGCATAATATCCCTATTGTGTGTCTCAACAGCAGAAGAGGACCTGAACCTCTTCTCCTTGAAGCCAGGTATCCTGACTGGGGGCTTTGAAGGTGACTTGCCCAGCTTTTGGGAAGTTCTCACATGCTATGGCAGCAGCTGCTGCAAAGATCCCATGGAGAAGGAACACTGCTGGTGGAAGGTGGTGTGTAGGGCAGAGGATGTGGGACTTCTCACAGTGTGGGCTAAGATAACACTGCAGCAATGCCCCCATGGGAAGCACTGACCACATGACGCTGGGCTGTGCAGAAGAGTGCGGAGCTCTGGGACCAGCAAGTACTCAGACTGCAGGGTCACCTACTGAAGGAGCATCACCACAATATGTATTTAGCCCATGCAGAGGAACAATAGAGGAGGTAAACCTTGACTGTGGCCAAGTGTTTACTAAAGCACAGAGACCGGTTGAGGATTTCTCACACCTGGAGCATTTTTAACATCTCCTCCCTCAAGTTGCTTCTCTAGGTATCTAGTAAGAGCTAGGTTTACACTGCGCTCTCTCTCTCACTGGATCTCTAGCAGGATCTCTTTCCTCAGTTGGATCTTTCCATACTTTTATGGCTGTACAGTATCTTTGAGATTTGGTTGAAACTGGCGGATGGTTTCAAAACCTAGGGAAAGGACAACTGTCAAGAAAACGTACACCCACACAGACAGCATGACCACAACAGCCTTCTTTCCTTAGGAAAACAAGCTAAATACTAAGTAATCATGGCATTCAAGGCTCTATTATAATGCAGAAACATGGATGTGCTACAACAATGCTGTGTGGGCAGCCTAAATTTTGGCCCCTTTTAACCTTTGACTACTTGACTTTGCAATTTTAATGACTCTTTCAAGGAAGCATTTTTATATCCAATGCAGGACCTCCTGCAATGGCACGGTTAACTTTGATGGAGGGTGTTTAGGCAGAGGAAGATGCCTTTTAATTTTGTGTTGTTGATTTTCACGTTCTTTACATTACTCCCACACACACCACTAAGAGTAGATTCATGAACACGTGCACAAATACGCAGAGGATCAGCAGGGCAAAAGCCATCCACATCTTTGTCCCCATTCCACAAATGACGGGAGGCCAATGAGTCTGATCCTCAAGCCTTTCGCATACAGGCTTATTGAACTTGACAGCACCACTTGTGTGCAGAGAGATGATTCACTTGAGCAGAGGCTGTGGGATCTGCCCCTAGTTGTGGAGCTGCTTTCTTCATAACAAATATTAGCTGTTCAAACAACACTCATGTTTCTATTTTGGGTCACTGTTTACAAGTACAGACTAACAACAGTGAAAGAATCGGAATCTGCTACCAGCCAGCGAGTGCTCTCCTGGCACTCTCAAAAGTAGCTAACAGAAGCCATACTTCTGGAGAGGGTCAGAATGGACAATTGCTGTAAATACGTTGAAAAGATGTTATTAGCTGACTGAGATTTCACATTTCCTAAGAGGAAGGTGAATATCTGGCACTTTCGGTAGCAGGCTAGAGGAGTAATTATTAGTGCAGAGACTTAGACGCTGACTCTTATCTTTGACAGGTTGTCAATGATTTTTTAGACTAGGGAAGTATCACAATGTTTGCAAAATACCAGCAAATTTTCTAGTGAAGAGTTGCACGATTTTGGGTGCTTAACTGAAGCACCTCTGAATGGCTGTCAGAAATAATTCACACCATCGCTCAGCAGAGACAAGGATGGTTTAATATGCAGGTCTTTTGTTATGCACAGACATGTCAGATAAGCACCCATCTGGCCCACAGGAAATTGCTACCCATTCTTCTTACATTTGCTTCTCTCTGTGCGAATTTGCCTGCTTCTCCAACAGCCACTTCAAAGTCCCTCATCAAAACTGTAATTGTGGTTCAATCAATAACATTTCACAAGAGGAAAAATGCCTTGACCCAGAAGTGCTCAAAATGGAGGTCATGCCAAACCTACAACTCATTGAGATGCGAGGACACTTATCATGACCTGCCTTGATTTTCAAAAGCTGAGGTTTATTGAGCAGTCATCTCAATGATTTCGTGTTGTCCATATTTCTAATATAGCAGTGGGCTCTTCTCGGTAGTGGACTCCGTATGCTTAGAAAGCCCATGATGGGCTGGCAGGCACAATGGACTCCCTATGTCCATGCTTTCTTCAGCAGAAGCATTGTTGTATGTCACTGAGATTAGAACAAAAGGGCAAGGAAAGCAAGTCCCAGAAATTTAATCTCAGCTCTGACACTCACCTCCCCACACAGTGAGAAAATCCTTAAATCTTTCCCTTTTTCAATTTTAACCCTCTATATGTTGAAAAGCAACACATAGCTGTTAATGTAGTGTTAATATTTAACATTTAATGACAGGGGAAAAGCCTCTATGAGATAAAGGAAGGACTCAAAGTCAGTCAAGAAAAAGACACAAGCAGATGAGAAATCAGACTTTGTTAGTCCTAGCACTGCCAGAACGATGCCTTCTCTCTCATTCCAGAAGATCTCCATCTGAACAAAGAAAGTTCGGGTAATTTAACCACTACGCTGTTAGGGAGGCGTTATTGCCTAGCCTAACAGGCCAGCAAATGAGGATAAAGACTATAGCTGGTTTCAAGTCCTTGCTGTCTCAACTCCTGATCAGAAGTGTTAGGATCTTCAGCAGCAGCCAGGGGCCATCGAACATGCTGGTAATGCACAGCAGGGATGATAAGATGAGCGAGGAGCTCAGCTGGGGCCAGCACTGTTCTTTGGCGTTTATTTGCAAGACAGACGAGTCAGCGTTGGTAACAACAGCAAATCTTTAACAGCAAATCAGTAAATTAGAGGCAGAGATGTTGAAGGTAGGAGACACATTGTGCCTCACATTGGGGTATTCCTAAAAGGTTTATGTTCCATTTGTTCTCTAAGAAATAACCAGGTAATGTGCCTTGCAGGCATGAGCCAGATCTGCAGGGTAAGGCAAGGCAGATAGAGGGGGAATACTCTTTCTTGAAGAAAAGAGTAGAAAAGTAAAGACATAAATAATTTGCTGAGGGGCTCTGAGCCCCAGACTGAGGAAGAAGAGATTAGGCAAATGCTATGCCAATAAGAATACCAAAAGGATAATGTTATATGAGATCAATGTAGCACTGGTGCTGTGTGAGAGATGGGGCTTTTAAGATGCATGCGTAAGAAAAATAATACAATGGTAAAGCCTCGAAAAAGCTGTAACAACCAGAAAGGTTATTCAAGTCAGGAGGATTATGATATTAGAAAGGAGTGCAATTAGGTAATGTGATAAAATGAGGGCCAAGAACTTCAACTTGCAGAACAGCAAGGAAAGCCACCATAAGCCAGAGGGTGAAAGGAGGAAAGGTCCTGAGAGCCTTAGGGCAGGGAGAAGTAACAGGATGAGGTCTGCAAAGCTAGTGAAAATATTGGAGGCTCTGAAGGGAAATATTGCAGTCAGAAACAGCCTTTTGTTTTTTATGTTTCTTCCTTCCAGTAACTTTAAGAAAGAAGTTAACATCCATCTTTGTTAGATAAAGCTTCAGCCACTCATCCTTAAGAGTATATGATACAAAGAGTGAACTGCTGATCATGTTGGATCCCCAGAAATGACAAGCGCATGTGAAACAGCATGTGAGCTTCTGGAGGGAGGTGGACATATCCTGCAAGCTGTAAATGCCAGTTTGAGGGTGGCTGCTGCTAAATTCTCGGTCTCCAGGAGAAATTGTTCTCAGCTATAAGCCTGCAGTTTTCAGCAAGAAGCAGACTATGAGGAAATAGCCTCTGATGATAAATAACTGCAGAATCATCCATCCATTTGCCAGAAGATAAAAGGAAGCAACATGAGGCCATCAGAGTCAGCTGCAGTTCCTGCCCCTCTCACCGCCCTTTGGCACCTAAGCTCTCATCAGTTCTTCTTGTCCTCACTTGCTTTGTTTGCTGTTTCCCTCTGCTCCTCTTCTGCTTATTTTCATCCCACTGACTGAAACGTTGTTTCTGTTCTCCTTTCATGTTTAACTCAGAAAAATCAACTAGAAGGCAAAATTTCAAACCTTATTTAACCTCATCCACCAACAGAAATCCAGCAAAATGTGACCCAGTTGTAGGTCTGTAACACTTCCAATCCTTCATTCCAATCCATCCATTCACTGTTTATTCATCTCAGTTTATCAGGAAAGCCCATCTTTGTGGCGTATTTTGCTCTGGTCCATAGTAGCGTTGTTAGCTTATGCAGTGAGGAGACAAACTGTTTTTGTATAATCATATTTATTAGATTATTAGCACTGTTTTAGAGAAGTGCCAACAATCAGCACTTAGGGAAGAAAAAGAGCTGGCAGTAAAGGCGGTTAGGTGGAAATTAAAGGTGCATTAAAAACAGCGTGGCCAGCAGGTTGAGAGAAGTTCTCCTCCCCCTTTACTCTGCCCTGGTGAGGCCACATCTGGAGTACTGCGTCCAGTTCTGGGCTCCCCAGTTCAAGAGGGACAGGAAACTTCTGGAGAGAGTCCAGTGGAGGGCCACAAAGATGATGAGGGGCCTGGAGCATCTGCCTTACGAGGAAAGGCTGAGAGAGCTGGTACTCTTCAGCCCAGGGAAAAGAAGAGATTGAGAGGGGATTGTATCAATGTCTATAAATACCTGAAGTGTGGGGGCCAAATGGATGGGACTGGGCTGTTTTCGGTAGTACCCAGTGACAGGACAAGGGGCAATGGGCAAAAACTGGAACACCAAAAGTTCCAGACAAACTTAAGGAAAAACTTCTTTACAGTGAGGGTGAGAGAGCACTGGAACAGGCTGCCCAGAGAGGCTGTGGAGTCTCCATCTCTGGAGATGTTCAAAACCCGCCTGGACGCTTTCC
>NW_010337250.1:0-356 GCF_000700745.2 Antrostomus carolinensis | reverse complement strand
GCAGGGGGGTTGGACTAGATGATCTCCTGAGGTCCCTTCCAACCCCTATGATTCTCTGATTCTGTGAAAGGCAACTTGCAGGCTGTTTGCAGCAGTAATGAAGCAGATGCATCTGAAGCCTCCAGTTAATTATCTCATTGAGAGCTTTTTGGGAGGCTTTGTTGTTGTTCAGTTGCAACCAGGTAACCCCTATGATTCTGTGATTCTGTGAAAGGCAACCTGCAGGCTGTTCGCAGCAGTAATGAAGCAGACGCATCCGACGCCTCCAGTTAATTATCTCATTGAGAGCTTGTTGGGAGGGTCTGCTGTTCAGTTGCAACCAGGCGCAAGGGTGGGATACAAGGCTGGATGCAAAT
>NW_010337249.1:1881-2111 GCF_000700745.2 Antrostomus carolinensis | reverse complement strand
GGTGAACCACACTCCTCCAGCATCTGGGGGTATCACACTGGTGGCAGCTCCAGCCCAGGGAACTCCTGGGTGACCCTACAAGGGAGCACCATCCCCTTTCTTCATCTCTATACAAGTTTTCTGGAGCAGGGCTACAGCCTGTCCTGGGCTTGCATCTCGCCAGGTGGGACCTCCCAAGCCAGCCCAGCTGGGTGCTGAGGGACCATGGCTTTGGATGCTCAATCGCCACC
>NW_010337249.1:0-1741 GCF_000700745.2 Antrostomus carolinensis | reverse complement strand
TGGCCACGTCATGGCTCTGGGCTCCATGTAGCACGTCCTGGGGGGGATGTGGGCTCGTGGGCAGGGAGGAGCAGGGCTGCTGGCAGTGCCACAGCTCCCCGGATGGTGACAGCACCATGCCCTGGATAGCTAATGGGGCTGAAATGCCAGGCTGTGGAAACAACCAGTTTCCAGCTGGGAGGGAGGAATGCAGCCGCAGGGAGCAGGGCTGAGGGGGTCTCAGCAGAGCTGGCAGCGGCAGGAGTGGGTGTCCCCGTGCCCCTGGCTGGGAGGGATCTGGGGAGCACCCACAGCCCAGCTGAGCTGCAGGGACCTGTCCCAGAGGGAACATGCCTACTCAGCAGCACCCATGGGGACATCCTGGGTGCACGGGGTAAAACACCCAGCTGCACCCTGCCCGCTGACCGGCACCGTGCCCTCTCGCCGTGGGGAGCACTGTGGGTCTGAGCCCTGGGACTGGCCCGGGGAAGCAGCTCTTCCCGGACGCAGTGACGGGGGAACAATGCCGGTCTGTTCCCTCCGTGCTGGGGCCGCTGGAGAGGGGTGTCCCTGCGCGCCCGGCCAGCCCATCACGCTCAGCTCACAACATCTGCTTCTCAGTGCAGTTGGCTCCATGGCGAGGCTGTCCTGGGGCAGCTGGGAGCAATTACGGTCCCTCTGTAGGAAAGGGGAAAGGTGACCTCAAAGGGAGATTTATGTCCTGCCTGTCCGGCGAGGGCTGGGGGCTGAGCCAGCGCTGACGTGAACGGGAACGAGGGCTCGTGTGCGCTGGCACGTCACACGTAACAGCTCGTGTTGTCATCCCTGTGCCCCCAGGTCCGATACGCAACCTGGAGCATCATCATGGACTCGGTGGTGCCATCTGATAAGGGCAACTACACATGTATCGTGGAGAACAAATACGGGAGCATCAACCACACCTACCAGCTGGATGTCGTGGGTGAGGAGTGTGGGGCTGGGGGGTTTACCCCGGGTCCCCGTCCACCCCACCCTTCCCCAGCAGAAACGGGTGCTGCACCCTGTGAAGACGGGGATGGGCAGCGCTCACGGGGTCAGGACTCACTTGCCATCCCCGCAGCCACCCGCCCCAGCACCCACCTCTGCGGCACAGCGAGCGGGCGAGGGGGAAGGTTCACCTCAGCCTGTTCGGGGGATTTTTAATTGTGGTGGAAATAATTTCATAGACCAGACAGAAACTTTTTCTAATCGCCTTATTAGCCATAATTCCCAGCTGGGAAGGCTGGTCTGAGCAGTTCCACATGTGGAGCTGCTCTAAATGCCAGTAAATGAACCATTAAAAATGTGATTTAATTTGATTACACTGAGCAAACTGAAGGGAACAGTCAGCGAGGTGAACAAAGGGGTTTGTTAATGCTGACTCACCACAGTGGCAGCCGCTTTGTTAATGGCCGGGGCCCTCGTTAGGTTTGTTTGACCTTTGACCCCCACAATAGGTACTGAGGTCCCTGTCCCCAAGCCAGGATTTCACCTGTCCCCGTCCCCAGCCCCTCCTGGCTGCTCTGGCCCCACTGCTTGGGGTCCCCTGGGGAAGGGGATGCTGCAGTTCTGCTGGGTGCATCAGTGCCCACTGCAGTTGGGGGTCCCCATGCATGGGGGGGCACCCCTGTGTGGGGCAGGCACTCCCCTGTGACGGGTGGCCAAGCACCCCCCCGTGACGGGTGGCTGAGCACCCCGAGCCCCGTCCTAAGGTTCCCCGTCTCCCCGGGTCCTGCAGAGCGGT
>NW_010337248.1:0-24540 GCF_000700745.2 Antrostomus carolinensis | reverse complement strand
AGGGCGAAGCCGTGATGGCAGGGCTGTGTCCGGCCGCCCGCAGCCTGTCAGGTGGGTTCGGTTGTAGAGGGAAGGATGGTGCACCAGCACCTGAAATATTTCGTTATTTGGAGTGCTACGGAGATTTCGGTTTGGGTTAAGATACCTCTAGCGAAAGCTGAATAGAAACCACTTGCCTCGCTGAGGCTGTCGTGCGTGGAAAGGGGGCAGAGCTGCCCGCCGTGGGGTTGTGTAGTGTCGTTGGCATTCACTGGTTCAGCGCAGGTGGAAGGCAAGTTTGACTTAATGGACTAGGGTAAGAGTCGGGGTTTTTATCACCCTTGTTTAAGGAAACGAGGAAATCTCTTGGAAGGTAAGTCATTAGTCACTGAATCTTACAGGGCTGTGTGTAGTTTGGCCACTCGTCAGGTGAAAACTCACCTTTGTCTCCAGCAGCTTGAAGTGAAAACTTCTAAGGCGGAAAATTCAGAGGGAGTTACAGTTTTGTTTGGTGGGATTTTTTTAATCAATGTTTAATCATTGTATTTGCACAGTTTTAAAATTAAGTACAATAGGTGAGGATCTGATCAAAACTGAGGAAACCTTATTAAAGTATCTTTCACCTGCATGGAATCATAAGCAAATCTTTTATCTGCTTGAAAATGAGTGCTGAATACTAACTCAGTGTCAGCAAGTGAGATCATGTATATATTTGTATATACCTGTCGTCCCTAAATGAATTATTGCCAAGCTACAGAAGAAACAGAATTTAAGGTAGTCCCATGTCCTCTTGCCCCCACGTCCACCTATTTTATGCCCCCGATGCCATTTGACTTTATGTAGGTGAGTTCAAAGGGTAATGCACTTAATAGCTGATGAAAAATTAAGTTATTATTTCACTACTTCATATTTATTTTTCAAAAGTAGGTACATTTTCTGTTCTATAGAGGGAAGCTTAGTGATATTTCCCATATCGCATAGTTCAGTGTGTGATATAACAAAAGAATTAAGCCCTAGTTTGGGTGAATATAAGCACTTCAGTTATTTACCTGCTGTCTGATCTTGAAAAGCTTAATCTGTGATCTGTTCCCTGATATGTAAAATGAGGAGGACACATTTGCTATATGAGAATGGAGGAGGGAAAAAAAGGTTTAGAAATTAAGAATTGAAATTAATCAGTTTTAATTTCCTTTGTAGAGATCCTGAGTACCTTATATTTTCCCGAGAGATTTGACATTTATTGGAAATGCTCAGCTACTTAGTATATGAACACAAGAGAAGTTGGTCTTGTAATATTCTAGTGCTCCTTGGAATGGAAAAGAGAAATAAGCACAGAAGAGTATACTTTGTGATTTAAATAATAAACTTAGAAAAAGCTATCAGTCCCATTAGGGAAAACTTCTTCATATATAATTTTAATATACAGAACTTTGATCTTCTGTTGTTATCTGGGCCTAAGTACTGAAATTAGTAGCTGATGTAGCACTTAATTTTGCTTGTGGCAGTAGCTGGAATCTTACAATCTTGTCTCTACTAAGTAAGTAATTATTCATCACTCAGTATAAAAACTATTTGCAGTAATACTCTTTTTCTTAGTTTTAGGAGACATATGAAAATATTTTTAATTTTCAGACGTTGGACCTTATTTTTAAAAGTGCCCCAGATAACCAAGTCTAGATTTTTATCAACCCCATCAGCACCACACTCCCAGTATGTCTGCTGAGCAGGCAGGCGTTGTTTTATCTGTTCCTTGACTAAACTGACTTGAGACTCTTGTGCCAAAAGTGGAGTTAAATCCTGACCCTGAACCCTTGTGCCTGTCAGGCGCTTATGTTAGTGACAGCTGATTCTTTTTTAATAGTGATTATGCCAATCTTCTTGAGTCTATATCCTGTACCATAAGGTATGTTCCTATAAAAAGTCCCCCTCTTACTTTTTAAAGCAGCTGGTGGCGTGCTCTCGTTCTGCTGTAGTAGCACATTCAGTGGTGTGGGTACGCGCTGCCAGTCTCTGGGCTGACCCAGCCCAAATTTCATAGAGCTCCCTCTCTGTTGTAGCAATGCCTGTCACCCATTTCTCACTTCTGCTAGGTGTTGGGGAAGGAGGGAGGAATGTACCCAAACGCTAGCAGCGTTGTCTCCTCTCTCACACCCCTCCTGCACACTCCCAATCCTGCACCCCCTTTCCAGAGGAGGCTGTGATGCTTTGCTGCAGTCCTCCCGTCAGAACAGCATCCTGGCGCTGCCCTGACCCTCTGGCTGATGGAGCTCTGTGCTGGTGCCTCCCTGCACATGCAGGCAGCCCTGCTGCAGGGGTTGCTTTTCTTGTGATTTGCAGACTGACCATGTGGCCTCAAAAGCTCAGGTGCTTTTTGCAGACTGAGGTGGCATTATGGGAAGTGGCATGTTGTGTTCATCTCTGCTCATTAAATCAGAGTTATGATGCCCAGCAAGTAGCATCCTTGTCAATCTCTGTAGATAACAGGAAGAAGAATCAGTCTCTAAGCTTCACCACTCATGAGTATTTGTTGCAGCAAAGGTGACCTTTAGCTGTGGCATCAGACTTTGCTCTTGGATAATGTCTGAATTAATTTGTTCGGTTGTTGTTAACATCTCTGTGCTTTGGATATCGGACATTTCATTGTGTTGGGCCTTTAGCTTCCTACCATGGTTAAATGAAAGGATGCTGTCTATGTTTATTAAGACATCTGAAGATTGTAATTTAAAAAAAAATATATATTGCAATGCAAACATTGTCAAGGGACTATATTGTTAGCTTTCTTTTTCATGGTAGTTACCTAGAGGAATGGCTACAAGGTTAAAGAGCTGCGCCATGCGGTGAACCAGCTCTCTGTGGCACAGGAGCATCTCCTGTGTTGTCTCTGGATTATAGTTCTGAGACTTACACTCTGTAGTAGTGTATCTGTGTTTTATAGATCTGTGCTGCAGGTTACTCCCTGCTCCTGATAAAAGGAAAGGGGTGAAACCAGTATTATTGCTGATAATATTGTGCCTTCAAATGCCTGCCTTCTAGCTGATAAAATACATGAGAATACTGATCAATGATTAATAAATGCTGCAGTGCTTTGAAAAGTGCTGTGACAGATATCTGTGAGGTTCAGATCCTAGATAGCTGTGTATCAGGAATGTTCAAAATGTCACCATGTTTGTTTGGAGATGTGTTTTTAAGATCCACATATATCTCGGGTACTGTTGGTTATGGTAGAATGTGAAAAAAATGCAATAGCTTTCCCCAGATCATTTGATGTATGGACTCTTATTTAAGATTAAAAGCATCTTAACACCTGTTAAAGTTTGGTAAGTTATATAGGCAGTGTTCAGTTAAGTAGTATGAAGAAATAAATTCTTATTCCAAAATAAGAGTGGAGAAGAATGTCCATGTATCAGTGTAAACTCTCATAAATGCAGTCTGTTGGGTAAAATAAAACCAAATTAAATTACTTGGAAAGTATAATATCTAAAGTCATTCTTCCTCTTTTGTTTTCCAGTACAAGTATAGAGACCTAACTGTCCATGAAACGACCAGTGTTATTACTCAGTACAAGGACCTCAAACCTGTCATGGATTCATATGGTTAGTCTGTGCATGAGAACTTTGTTATCAAATTGTTGATATTTTAGATGTATTTGGTAGTTTTTGTGGGGAAAAAAGGAGATGAAAACTAGAAAACATAATTTGGGTTTTTCTTCTTGATCTTTGGCTTCTTTAGAAACCCAGACAGTTATTTTCTAAAATAACCTTTCTATATTACTGAGTCTATCTAATGTGCCAAGAAATGTTGCATTTTTCACAGCTTAACTTTTAAGTTAATTGCTCAGCAATGTTGTATCAGTCAGTGTCCCAAGATTGCTGCTATCTTAAAAATTCAACTTTGCAGTCATATAAAGATATTTTTAGAATTCTATTTAGAAAGAACTGTAAATCAATTAACAAATACTTAATTGAAAGTAATTGTGGCAGTCCTTAAGAGTATGAAGAAAACGGAGCCAAGTATATTGAAAATTGTTACGAGGTGTTTTGTAATGTAAATTAACGATGACAAGCACTGTTTGTTAGCTATTTTAAAGGCTCTGACTAATCTGAGTACATTAAATGAAGATATCTTGGGTCAGCTCCAGAGGCTGAGGGCATGGTTTCACAAAATACAGTCAGCCAGACTCAGCCTCAGCAGATAGCTGCTGATGTCATCCTCCTTCTGATCACCTTTTTAAACTGTCAGCTGTGGGATTCCTCTGTGAGCTAATTTATATTGCTAATACATCATCAGAGATTTTATATTCTCTGCTTTTCAAATTCTAAAACTGGATTGAGAAGTATTACAGGCATGATATGGACATGTAAAAGATATATTAGATGTAACTGAATAGCTTCAAGCCAGCAGCAGTCACAGAAATTAAAATTCATGCAGTGACTGAGGAGTCAAAAACAATAGTGAAAGGACTGCGGTTGGAATGGCAAGTTTGCATAATCATAGCCATCAGAATTCCAGATAGCTTTGAGCTGGAACAAGAAGCCCATTTGTGTTACTGAACTCTTTCTAAGCTGCCTCACTGAGCATGGAACCACTTACAGATAAGTGATACTATTTGAAGCAATGAAGCGAGCAACAAGAAAAATGGTTACATTGCTGTTGAGATAATTTTCAAGTTTGTATTAAAAAAGAAATATATACTCCCATTTAAATCACTGTGTGTTCTACCTGCCTTGGCAGAACATTGGCACCGAAAAATGTACGTGATAAGCTACACTTGAAGTTTGACTAGAAACTTTCAGGTTAAATAAAAGCTTTATTACAGAACTTGATTCATTCAGCCAGGAATAATTGTTTGGATTGAAAGGATGGGAAAACTAAATACAGCAACTCAGTAAACTGAGGTCAGGGTTCCTGTGCAGTTTGTGAACTAAGACTAAAATGTGTCAGCAAGTCAAGTGCTATGCATTTCTTCCTCGTCAGTATATTATTGTTTGGTTAAATTGCCTTTACTGAGTATGTAATAAATGCCTTTGGCCCAGTAATTTTCAGTGTTCTTGCTGACCTGTTTGTTTGGAGAAAGCATAAGGAATTCTTGGTTTTAAAATTAAGTTTGAGTTCAGATTATCTTTGTAGCAATTTGTGTGATTTGCAGTTTGTATGATTCCAACATGTTTTACTTGGCCTCTGAATGATGAAACAATTTTATTTGCAGTGAAGGTAGTTTGACAGTAATTAGTCATTAATTTCTCAGAAATGTGTTATTCATAAGAAGTTACCTGGCTGTAGACAATCATTTGCTAGTCCGTAAATGTGCAAGAGCAGAGCCTTTCAAGCTGAGTTTATATAAGTGTAACATCTGAAAACTTATGCTAATAAATAGATGGGGTATAACCTGGACAGAGACTAGTGTTGCACATATGTTTGTTTTAAAAGTACTGTTTGTTCCCTTTCAGTTTTTAACGATGGCTCATCTAGGGAGTTGATGAGCCTCAGTGGAACCATTCCCGTGCCTTACAGAGGTATGTGTTTATTATAATCTCCACCATTATCTTCCCAAATTGTATGAAAAACTATTTAGATTTGTCCTGGTTCAACTTCACTACTTCGGTGATCAATATTTTCTTGAAATCCTTTACTTGTCCAAACTGTAATGTTGTAAGGAAGTCCCTTATTTTTGCTGTGGAATAAAATTTTAATGTAGAGCATTGCTCCTCCATTCTTGTACAGGTCTGTAACATCTCTTTTCTTTTAGTACTGCATGTTTTTCAAGGTTCTCAATTGAACAAGAGCTGCAAACCATTTATTGCTGCAGCTAACAATAATTCAGATTAGAGTCTAGTAATGTTGAAGAACAAACAAAATAATGTATTAGTGGTAAATTCTAAATCAAAGTTAAATTGTTCTGAAAAATACTGACTTTGTAGCCATGTTGTGAGCTCTTTGTTGAATGTTAGTAGATTTCAGCTTTGGCTTCTGACTGTGCAGTTGAATTTACTGGGTTTAGGCATTTTTTATAAATTGAGGTACAAGAGGATTCTTAGAGGGCTGGAGTAACATTAAAAATCTTTCAAAATATCTTTTCTAGGTAACACGTACAATATCCCAATTTGCTTGTGGCTGCTGGACACCTACCCTTTCAACCCTCCAATTTGTTTTGTTAAACCCACTAGCTCTATGACAATAAAAACTGGGAAGCACGTTGATGCAAACGGCAAGATATACCTTCCTTACCTGCATGAGTGGAAATATGTAAGTATAGGGAATCCTGAAATCCTCAGATTGCTCAGCTCTGAATTCCTTTGGGTAGTTACATAATTCTTAACAAATACCATAATCCTCCTTATTTGAGATCTTAAACCATTATTGTAATGAACACAACTGCTTATTATTTGTAATGTCTTAAAGTTCAGGACTTTACATTCCGTTGCCTGGTTAATTGCATCTTTAGTTACAGTTTGTCTGATTAAACAGTGCAGCGTAGGCCTCGTTCCCTGGCAGGACACTGATTTACAGAAGGGAAATTATAAATTCTGTGAAACATCTGTGGGCTGAAATTAATGCCTGTGAATAAAATGGACTTGTATGAGCGCTTGGTCTTCTTTATGCAGACGTTGCTGGAGCTTTGAGTACGAGGATATATTTGCTTTACCAATAAATTCAGGCATTGAGCAGTGCAGGCCTCATAGAAGTTTTAACTTGTAAAGAAGATAAACTGTGCCGACAAGGTGAGAAGAGTGGTACAAGATGCATAGTTCTTTAAAAAGTGATTAACAGGAATAAATTTATTAAGCATGGGTTGTAGTTCAGCGCTTGTGTGGTAATAGTGGAAGATGGCTGCCTGGGTCAGGATGTTGGCCTTGCACAAGCAAGGGCATCATCTAACAGACACATGATCCAGAATTCATTCAGCTTGAGGGGCTGGTGAAAATAAGTGGATTATAGAGCTAAGAAAATTTGGAAATAAGATATTTAATGTGGTGCTACATTCGTGGTGTTTGTCCTTACTTTGGCAAAATGAAATCCTGCCTGTATGAAATGCAGTTATAAACTGAGAAGCCTACTTTAGCTGTATTTAAAGGAGGTTTATGCCACCCCTTAGTGGGTTACAATATTTTTTCGCTCGAGCCATTCTGAACCTGAAGAAAAGCTATATGCTGTATGAAATTGAGATGTCTGAAAACTTAGTGATCTGTACTTTTTTTCATGTTGGAGAGTGGATTTAAGTTTTTAAAAAATATTATAATCCATCATTGCACAATCACCTTCAGTCATTTATTTCCCCGCACTTGATATGGAACCATGTATTACGCAGTTTATGCTGAGTGTAAACACTACTACAGTTGTATCTTTCTATACTGTTTTGAATACCACCTGGCTGGGTTTGGAATCTGTAAGGAAATCCATAAAGGAAGTTAAAAATGCACATATATATATAGATATATTTTTAAAAGCCCCAGAAATAAAAGGATAGCTTTTGAGAGCTGATGGTTTGGTGCCATTTTGTTACTATAGTCAGTTAAACTGTTAACAAAATCAACCACTTTTTGATTTGCTTACCCTCACAGCCCCAGTCAGACTTGCTAGAACTGATTCAGGTCATGATTGTTGTGTTTGGTGAGGAACCTCCAGTCTTTTCTCGACCTACCGCTTCATCAAGCTACCCACCGTACCAGGCAACAGGCCCACCAACTAGTAAGTGGTCTTGGCTGCTGATTTCTACAAATACTTGTGTTAATATTCTAAAGTGTGTTGTTGCTCTGCACAGTTTGTCAACAAACAATGTATTCTACTGTAGAATGACTTCTGAGTTGCTGGTTGATGAATTCACCTGTGTTGTACTTGGAAGAGTGTGTGTGTGTATTTTTGACTTTTGGAAGGGAGGAAAAAATGAAGTTTGTATTTAAAAAAAAAAAAACAAGCAAACAAACAAACAAAAAAAAACCCAACAAAACAAAAAACCACAAAACAACCCCCCCAGGCCCCTACAAATAACCCATAACCTGTCAACATCCAGAGATTGTTATACAATTTGCAACTCACTTGATGGCTCCTGTGGTCACTCAGTGCTAGCATAGTTCAAGTAATTTTAGTGGAAATACTTCAGGATTTTCACATTGTTCCTAGCTACTTAGTTTCACTAGTGTAGTCTGTTTTTCCTTATTTTGCAGACATTTAGGTTTGGGGGTTTTTTTAAGTTCTAGATATACTGTTTAAGAAGAAATTAAGCCCTTATTAAAAAAATGAATCATCTGAAAGCATTCTAGGATTAAAATAGCTTGACTCTTAAAAAGTATGCTATTTGTTGTAATATTTCTAAAAATATAATTTTTATGATAGAATTGTCAGTTTTCCAAGAAAAAACTTAACATTGCTAGGACTGTTAAAACCTTAGACAGTTATATGTGCTGGTACAAATTTTTTAAAGTATTACTTCTAAATGACTTCTAAATATAATGAAGTATAACTTCTGAATTGTTAAACAACTAATCAACTTGTGAAGTCTAACTACTGTGAAGGTGCGTAAATTGTGTACATTATTTAGTGAGTAGAGAACAATGGCTACATTGAAGGGTTATTTTCTCTTTTTTCAGCTATTCTAGGAAAAAATGGAGACAGCTTTTCAGGTGTGGCATCTTTAATAACATGCCATTTTTTTTTTTAGTTCCTTAGCTGCAGATGTTTTTTCTTACGTATCCGCATTTTACTTTGTACAGCTACTTGTTGTGGATTTTTAAATCAATATCCATTTTTATCCATGCAGTGGTTAGTTAAAAGTAATGATGAAGAAAAAAATAAACATGCAGTGAAAGGTGTTCCAGCCAGTTGTTCTAAGGAATGTGTAATTGAATTCAATTACACTTCTCTCGCTCTCCCTCCAAACAGAAATACTCTCGGGAATATTTTAACCACAGTTGATAAGTAGAGGTAGCAGAATTTGCCTGTGTTTTGTGAAAATGCGCTTGGATGCAGAAAGGAAATTCTATCTGCTGAGTACCTGGAGCGAAGGTCCACTGCAGTTTAGTCCTTTATGTGTTTTGAGGGGAAGCAGCTGCCTTGGTCAGTTGGCACAGAGGTAGCTCACAACAAACATCTGCGTGTACCCCTCCTGCCAAGCCACTCAGGAGCGGCACGGGAAATGCCTGGGAGCGTCGCGAGAAGTGATGGTGTTGGAGGATGCAGGGCACATGTTATTGAGGGGGTTTGGCCATCAAATGACTTCTCTTACTCTTGTTGTTTCATTGTGCTATATACTGTATTCATTATTCAGTAATATTTTGAAAAACATCTAAGTGTAGCATAAGTACATCTCACTAGTGTGATCTTTTCAAAGGTTTAATACATATTAAAAGTATACAAAATCATTATTTTATTTAGCTTCCTATGTGCCGGGCATTCCAGGTGGGATATCTACTTATCCAGCAGGAAGCACTCCAAACCCAAGGTAAGAACCCCTTTAAACTCTCACCATTTACTTAGTAGACAGTTTCACTGAATAGTATCTAGTCTTAGTTGAATTTTCTTTTGGTATATTTGTTGTATAATTATCGTATTAGCAGTTTTTCTTTAAAAATGAGGGCTGAATTCCTGTCCATGACCAAAAGAGAGTTTGAGAAAGGTTTAGCTTTCTTAGTGTTGCTTGCTTCAAATACAGTATACTTGGCTGATAAATATATTTTGAAAATTATTACCTAACTCCCAGATGTTATCTTGCTTCACTTATATATCAGATTAGTTTTTATAACATTGATATATGACATGATACAGAAAGAAACACGTCGGGGTGTTCTATTAGCATTGTTTGGGGTAATTAGCAACTCAAAACATTGAAAAAAACAATTGCTGGATTAATACATTGACTCCAGCATAAATGTGGACTTAATTCAGAGCACTCTTAAGAGAATTTGAAGGGCACAAAATGATTGTAAAAGCTTTTAAATAATATTTTATTAATATAATACAAAAAGTATATTATATGATAGTATGGAATAAAGCTTTCCTGGAAGACTTGCAGTTCTGTCTTAGCAAAGAGTAAGATGCTGATCGCTGCCTCTTAGTATGTGCCTACATTTTTTTTTCACTTCATAATTAATTCTTTTTATTATTAATATCCTTGTGTCCTGATTTTGTTAGGAGCGTATGAGGAGTTGCTGCATTATATAATGTTTTGATTTTTAAAATATATATATTTGAAACCTTGTAAGCATTAGGAAGGTGGGGTGTTATGTTTTAAGAAGTGAAAAATGGGGATTTTGATAAGTTCTTCTGGAAAGTTTTTTCCTCCTAAATACATTTATTTAAAGTGCTCTTAATGTTTGTACAAAAATTAATAATAGAAGAAATATTTTTAATTTTTTAAATACTACAACTAATGAATGAACAGAAAGGTTTATTAGTACTGACTAATATGAGTCCTTGTTTCAATTGATAGTAAGTGTATTTTAGAAATGTGTTGTAGACTGTCATCCTGTGTATCATCTCGCAGATGTTTCAGTGAAAAAATTAGTACTTTTGTTTTCCTTCATCCTTCAGAGCAAGGCTGAGAATTCCTGAAGGATTTTCATCTTGCAACCATCTTTAGCATATTTTTAGGTTTACATAAAGTGGTTCAGCACTCATCTTTTTAATTATTCTCATATAAAAATTATTAAATTGCTCTTTGTGAATTTGTAGCTAGAATTAATTTCTTCTGGATACTTTTGGGTTTTCATATGGCAAGTTAGAAGTTCATGGCAAGATTAAGAGATTGAATGGAATTTGCAATGATCCAAATGCTTGACCAGGCAATAACTAGAGAGGGTTTCAGATAAAATGGTATCTTCTTGAATCATACCAGAAACATAAATTGTGAAAGACGTTAATGTGAACAGGAAAAGAGAAAAAGTGTAACTTGGCCTGCAATTTACCCATTTTATTTTGTAAGTAAATGTTTAACGTGGTGACCTGAAGATAATATACAGAAGATAAGATATTTTACAAATGTTACATAACATTAGTATATCTTTCTTTGTCAAAGCAGCTACCCAAACTATCCTTATCCGGGTGGTGTTCCATTTCCAGCAACCACTAGTGTTCAGTACTACCCTTCTCAGCCTCCTGTGACTACTGTTGGTGAGTAACTTTGAAAGGATTGCTCTGAAGTGAAGCTTCCCTCTATAACTGATATGTAAAGAAAGAAAAGGGAAAAAAGAATGTATTATTCTTAATTCCACCTTCCAAAGTATTGATCTTCAATTAAAAACTTTATTCAGAGGAAGAATAAAATACATTTTATGTCCTTTGCCTTATATTTTATTCAGTTAGGAACTTGGTAAGTTCCTGGATTTATGCAGTGCATTCTGTGTGCTCTATGAATATTTTGAAGAAGAGTGTGTTAACTACCTTAAGTTTTTTTTTCTCACCCTCTAACTGTAGGTGACTTTTTGTTGCATTGCTCTGTTTGTCATTTAGAAAAATGCTTTTGTGCTCATTTAATCAACTACTGGACTCATTTTATTTAGTCTTTATTTATACTTTCTTTACTCCAGAAGTCATAGCTATCTAAATCAGAGGTTTCCAATGTGCTTCGAATGAGCTTCATTTTTACTGACTTTCTTCTCCACCCTCTTCACTTGGTTCGTAATGGTTCCTACTTGTTACTTCCTTCTTTCTTCCCTTCAGCAGCAAGATCTAGGGTATTCATGTGTATCTTTTCCCAGTTTGCTGCCCTGTGCTGGCAACATACACTAACTAGTTTGGTTTCCGCTCTGCACCTGACTTCTAGTGTATGTGTAACAGGTGGGGAACACAGTGATAAAGGTCATCTAGTTAAGGAGGAAGTTGGTGCCGTAACTTTCTGGTTGGATGATTGTCCTTTTGGAGCAGCTATTTGGTAATGACTTAGACTGTTTTGTGACCTTGTTCAGAGTATCAATCATTTACAGTCTCTTGCACTATAATTTGAAAGTGCCTCCATAGGTTCTTCATTTTATGCGTGAGCTCCCTTGTTTTTTACAAACTTCCCTCCAGAACTGTGTGTATTTTGAAATTTTCATTCACACAAATGGGGACAAAGCAAATTAACAGCTTGGCAAAGGAAGGCAGATGCTTGTATTATACTCTTAACATATTTGAGGAGGTTTTCTGCTTGTTACAGAATTTGTAAACAACAATAAGTTGTATCTTGTATTCTTCTTGAGCCTGATCCTATCCTTTGTGTCTGTGTTCTTTTAGCTTTCTGAATTAGAAAAGTATTTTCTGAAAGTTGTTGGCTGTTTCAGCCGTCATCTCCACTCTGAGGTGGTGTGTCTAACATGCACACTACCAGAAAGCCACTGTGCCACTAAAGTAACTCAAACAGTACTCGGTGTTGAGGGCCTGTAGTTGGGTCCTTGAGAACTGATGTTCTCCATTGGCTCTCGTATAGGGAGGTAGTAAGAACCTTTCTAGAGAACATCAGCTTTCTCCAGTGTCTTTCTCAAACAGATCCAGTTTTGCTTTTATGTAGCACAGAGTTAATTTAAAATATAGGTATGTCCTATTGCATTTCTTTTCCTCATTTTCATCCCCAGTGAAGATGAACAGAGGTGCAATATGTGCAAAATATCATAGAAGGCTCTTCCAAGTCCTGAGTTAGATCATCTGATACCATGTTGTAATGCCAGATTTTGCAGTGGCAATTTAACATTAGACTGGTTCATTTGATGCAGCTAGGTAAAAGTCACATACCTGTTATACCAAACCTGTGATGGTTTGTCTCTTGTGCCAAATGAAATGCAAACATGTCTCTTTAATCATCCTCTATATTTACAATACTGTTTGGTTTTTTTACAGTACAGTATTGATTTTTTTCTTTCAACTGCGTATATTTATTTTCTATACAGACTTTTTTACTATGGTTTATTGTGATGGTTATTTAGGAGCATATCAGGTGCTACAACTTTAGAGTTTTGTGTGGGTGGTGGTAGGGTGTTTCCTATAGTGATCTTAGTTTGAACTGAATGAAAATACTCAGAGTAGCCTAAGTTTTTAATAATAGCTGCTTTTTCAAATAGGCCTTCAGGCTTTTTCTTTCTGTTCAATCAATTACCATTAATTACATTTCTGATGCAGTTTCTAGTTTGATGATTCTGTAAGGTCACTTCTGAAACCAGACTCTGCCTGGTAAAGGTTAAAGGTTTCAGAGCTCTCTGGATTAATGGCTATCTGCCATAAAATCTTCCCCAAGCTGGGCTAATTATGGAAGTGACAGAAAATGCTAAGGGTTCATGCTCTTTAAGAAGATACATAAAATCTGATTGACCTGGATGAAAACGATGGTTTATGTGTTCAATGACTTCTTTCCTATCTGTTGGCACTTCTATGAGAACTTTCATTGTGTTAGGTGTATTGTGATTTTTTTTTTCCCCTGTCCTACTTTACTGTTAAAGTGGGTCTTGTATAAAATCTCCCAGCGTGAAGCATCCTGGGGTGGGGAAGTAGAACTGATTTTGTGTTAGAGAATAATTCATTATGTAGAGTAAACAGTAACTGCAATCATGATAATGCTATTCTTGAAGTGAAATTAGACCTTTTTTGTTTTGATTAGGAACATGTATATTTACAATTTGCTGCCTTAAACAGGAAGTCCTAAACAGTGAATAAACTCTTTGTCCCAGATAGTTTGACTGACTGACTTGGTTTAAGTTTTACTTCTCAGTGTAGAAAGTACTGGGTTTTTTTTTTTTCTCCTTTTCATGAGAAGCAGCAATGATGAATTCCTGGGTTTGTGTACAAACCAGTAACTGACAAGTCTCAAGACAGAGTACCTGTAGGCAAATTTACTATCTCAAGCCAGCCATTATATTAATTATGGTAGAATACATGTATAGAGTATAGAGTTTGCCAGAAACTTATTATTTTAAAGACTCAGAATAGCAACATTTGTAGACTTCAGGGGAAATGGCCAGTCCATTTCTAAATTAAAGATTGTGGATATGGAAATAGTAAAGTGAATAAATACTTGTGAATTTAGTTGCGTACATCTTCATATGTTTTATCTCACTGTTATCTCTTCACTGCTTCTGAGAATGATTACAGAAACCAGTTTATTTTACTGCCTCATATTGCTAAAGTACCTACAGCAAGCCAGCCACTTTTTTTTCCAAGCTGGCTTTATACTGAAGCCAGTGTAGGACAGAGTTAACTTTATGCTTGTGAATTTTCTTGTGCAGGACCCAGTAGAGATGGAACTATCAGTGAGGATACCATTCGAGCTTCCCTTATTTCAGCAGTCAGTGATAAACTGAGATGGAGGATGAAAGAAGAAATGGATCGTGCACAAGCTGAACTCAATGCCTTGAAACGGACAGAGGAGGACCTGAAGAAAGGACACCAGAAACTGGAAGAGATGGTAACTCGCCTGGATCAAGAAGTGGTAAGCTGAGATGAAACACTGCTCTGTATCTGAGTATTCCAGTGAACAGAAGCGTGTAATTAATTCATTATTAAACATGATAGAAATATCAAAGCTTCCCATTAATTGCTTTTTAAATACATATTCCCTTTCCAAATTGCAGTCCATGTGTTCAGACTGAAGCAAGTCAGAAACAGCAGTGACCGTAAGATGCATTGTCCTGCATGTATCTTACAAATGTCACTGTTCAGTAGTAGAGGAACAGTGTTATTTCTCCCTGTCCTCCCCGTGAAAGATGTCAGCGGTGTGAGATTATTTCATAGTCGTGTCTCAGTTTCTGGGTGCTAATGTGGAACAGCTGTACTGGAGAACAGTGTCTTAGTGCAGAGACACTGATTTTAGTCACAGCCTCCTCGTATTACCTGCAGACTTTTCGTTTTCTAGACAAGACTCCCTCCTATGCTCACAAATTCCTGCAGTTTTTCATTTAGGCCTGACACTTTCTACTTAGTCTGTCTGCTCCTTGCATTAATACTCAAGAGTAAGATTTTTGGGATTGATGAGCAGTTTCTGGAACCAGCTCAGTGCTCAGATAATGGTTTTTAAAAAATAATTAGAAATTATTAATAAAGACTAGAGAATAGGGAATAACATTATGTTACCATCTAAATCTGTGATGTGCCCACTTGAAACGTAGTGTGTAATTCTAATCTTTCCTGTCTTGGAAAGCAAGGACATAGTAGGACTGCAGAAGGCTGTTAGCATGCCTTCTCTACAGTTACAAATTGGTCATGGATTGACATGATCTTTTGTAAAATGAAAGAATCTGAAATCTATAGACTGGTAGCTCTTTCTGTTGTAAAAATCCTAATAGTGATGAGTAGAGAAATAAAGAATCAACTGGCATGTCTACAAATCTTTTGTCTTGACAGTTGTATCACAAGAATTCAGCTCTTGAGACCTAAGAATTAAATAAACATCTTAATTGTTTTTAGGCTGAAGTTGACAAGAACATTGAACTTCTCAAGAAGAAGGATGAGGAGCTCAGTTCTGCCTTAGAGAAAATGGAAAATCAGTCAGAAAATAATGATATAGATGAAGTTATTATTCCTACAGCGCCACTTTACAAGCAGATCTTGAACTTATATGCAGAGGAAAATGCAATTGAAGACACCATCTTCTATCTTGGGGAAGCATTGAGACGTGGAGTCATAGATCTAGATGTCTTTTTAAAGGTAAGTTTCTTGGGATGTTTTTAAGATGTGTATTTTAAATGTATTTAAATATTTTGAACTCTTTTGTTCAGCTTATGAATGTTAGTGATTTCTTCACTGAAGAGGATCCTGTAAGAATATGAATACTTATATGTTGAAACATAAGATTTTAAAGAGGAATTTCAGAATTAAGATAAAAGACCAATTTTAAAAGCATTATAGATATGAATTCATTTATCCTTAGGTGCCACAATGTCAACATAAGCTTTCTGTTGGGCTTGCATCCTAATTATGGAGAAATCAACTTTAATGGTGATTGGAGTATTCAGACAGCTTTTCACTTGCAGCAGATGCTTCTGCTGAAGCAGCCAGTCAAGGTTAAAATCATTGGGGGGGGTGGGAAAAGCCAGCTTGTTTTGTGTCTCTAGCAGAGACCACCTTAGATCATTTGTTGTCTTTGCTGTCTTTAATGCTTAAAGTTTTCCTAATGTCTGAACTAATAACCTTCCTGTATTTTGAACTTATGTGCATGGCCATGGCACATGAAATAAAAACAGATCTGTTCTTATTTTGAAAATATTAAAAACACTTTTTCATGTGGAATAAAACTACACAAAAATTGTATGTTGGAGTAGTTAATGTTGCTGTTGGAGCTGGAAAGATTAGTGTGCAGAAGTGTTAATAGTCTGTACTGGGGCTACTGGGTAACAAGAGTTACTAGTCCTTCCTTTTTCTAACAGTTGAGGTTACTCCCAGGTTACCACTTAAGCTTTGCTTTTAACATCCAGTGTACAATGCACTATGTAGAGACATGTTACTTTCTTCTTATGTAGCTTGCTAGTTCTGTTTATCTACTGTTAAAAGAACTGTTCTCTGCCCCCTGAGAAGTGCATTAGTCTGAATTCACCTTGGAGTACATATTACTACTTTTCTCTTTGATAAGAATACGTGCAGCATTAATAATTAAAATAACAAAAATACACTATAGTGATTGCATTTCATAGCTGTCTGCAAGTCATTTTAAGCCAAGGAAATGCCATTTAGTAGACTAATGCATTTAGTGTTTCTAAAAAACTAACATCCTGTTTGGGTCATGGAATGTGTCATGCTTTGAAAATTTGTATTGCAATATAATTAAGATTCCATCAAAACTTTCTCAATAGCCAACTGTTCTTATTCTTTCTTTCTGCAGCATGTACGTCTTCTGTCTCGTAAGCAGTTCCAGCTGAGAGCATTAATGCAGAAAGCAAGGAAGACTGCTGGACTCAGTGATCTCTACTGAATTCTCAGACTGTAACTGGGAAGTTAGATTTCCTTATGAAGCAGACATTCTCTTGATATTTCTCTTAATCAGTAGGTGCCCAGAATAAGTTATTACATCATTCAAGTGTAAGATATTTTGAATGAATAATATATTTTCTTTTTGGTAAAGACTAGCTTTTATTAATGCACTTTCTATCTCCTGTAATCTTTGTGCTGGTGGACTTAACGCTGAATAAAACTTGTTGCATATTTTCTTCCTCTACAGAACTGTGTACGATGCACTTTCTTTACAAACAGGCCTGGCTTATGCAGTGTCAGCTTAACGATATTTTCATTTTACTTCTGAGATTTGGAAGACATTTCAGTGTCCCAAACTGGAAAAATTCATGTTTCAGTATAACTGACCTTTGTTATGACCAATGAAAGCTGGAAATTCCAAATTTCGAGGCCCTGCTGTTTGACCTAGCCATTGACATCCAAGGATTGTTTTCCTGAAGTAAGCTTAGTAACATCACATTGACTTGCCTATTCTACCATCAGATCATGGTCTCAGTGGAGCATACCTTGTGGTGCTTTAAGAAGCCTTGCCTTGATGTGTATTGCATTTTTCCACTAGAAAATGCTAGGAAAAAGGCAGGCTGCTACAATATGTGTTGCACTACCTGCCAGGCAGGTACACACCAGAATGCCACAGGAAGCGTGGGCTCTGGGACAGAGCTTGCATTGACAAGCCTGGTGGTTAAACACTGCACTTTCTGCTAAAGAGGGTATGTTGTACAGGGCATCTCCCACCTTGGGAGTGCTGTAGGGATTCATGGTGTTGCTCTTGTCACCTCAGCAGCATGCTGCTGTGCTCCTCCATTTGATTTTGGAGGCTCAGCAAAGCTACCTTGAAAAGCAAAGCTTATTGGTCTCAGCACAGTAATTGGTGTGGCTCAAAAGTGTTTGTCTTAAGGCTTTTCATGTTACCATTGGATCTGGAGAGTGAAGTTCATATTAAAAAGCTGGGTGAGACTTCATGTAGTAAAAATTCTAAGTCCTTTGGCTCTTCTGAAAGCTTTGAAAACTGCTTCACACCATCTTCTTGTCATTTGTGTAAAACACTACTGCTATGTGATTTCTTTCCAGGTGCTATTGTGGTCACATGGATGTAAGAGGAAGTGGTACACTAGCTACAGCTTTTCCTTTGTTACTGAAGTTGCCTCATGAGCACTTTGAGCTTATTTTAAAATACTGCTTTGTGAGAAGTAGTACCAGCTACAGTCCATATTAGAAATCTACCCTGGAGTTAATCAGGTGATCTGTTTCCATTCTTAAGCTATATGCTGTGTCCTGATGTTAGGAAAAGAATAAGGCCTTTCACTCTTCATTGTAATGAGGGATATTGTTTTAAAAATATTAATGACAGAGTATGGTTAATTCTTCCTTATCTAACTTAGTATGGATTTGAGGAGTAACTTTGGTCATTGTTTCTATGCATGGCTGCTGTTCCAGAGGAGATGCTTTTCTGTGCTTGGCAGCAAGCTGACTTTTCATGGATGTCGAGTAGTTACGTGGAGAGATTTCTTCATACGTGCATTTTTGTGTGTACAGGTAAGGAAGAGGCCTCTTCTGTTGCATCATTTCTCCATTCCCCTAAGATAATGTCAATAGAGCCTGTTTGTTTGCATTAAGATGGGAATCAAGTTTAACTTCTGAGTATTTAAATACTTCTGGTTCTGTTTTTTCATTCCTACCTTGAGACTGTTAGGAAGTTCCCTGCATAAATAGCTGAAGCCTACAACACAGTAGCTCCACACTATTAGTGAGGTTTGAGTTAGTGTGACTGAAGAAATAGAATTGTTTGTATTTGGGTTCAAGTGGAACTGCCATTTTGGAGGCAAAGCCTTGTTAAAAAAAAACAAAAACAACCAACAAAAACCAAGAGAGAAGTAACAGTTTGTGGTTTATTTGGTGTTGGAGCTGGTACTATAGTTGGGCAGTCACTGCCTTGTTACATACAGAAACCTTAACATTTTTAAACATGCTCAGGAGACGAACTTACAACTAGGCTGATAAAGTACACAAAAATAAGGTTCTCTAAAAAAAAAAAAAATTCCAAAGCAGTGTTAGGAAAATACATTTGGACCTACCAACAGTGAAATACTTAAGCTATTCAGCTGGCAGAGAAGGCTGGTCAATGGGCTTGACAATCCTTCAACTGCAAGAAAATAGTCTTTGGTTTCACATTGTGTTGTAATTAGTTACTTCTTGTTCTGAACCAACATTAAACAAGATGAGGAAAGGCAAAGGGTTTTCTAGGCAGTGCTGCTTTGAATGCTGGATTTCTGCCACACCACTTCACTGTACAAGACTGACTAGGTTATCTAGCACTGGCTAAGAACATGGGTGTCTGAACAGGGAAAACCGTAGAATAGTTTCCTAATGCTATCTTCAGGAAACTCCTTTGTGTTCTAGTTGAGTTACATACATTGAAAGATTTGACCTACTTGGAAAGTGCAACTTAAGACAAACCACTAAACCTGCAAAGTTAACTGCTCGGGCAGATTTAAAACTGTAGTTCCTTCTGGATTCCCCAGAGTGTATCTGCACTCTTCCTTAATTTTTCCTCTTCCTCAGGTTTTAGGATCATCTTCACTACATCAGTGATGCCACTATTGCCCAGTATACAAGGAACACTTAGGAAGACATCATCTTTAATTCCATGCATGCCCTGAAAAGTAGGTAAGGATAGTTAGGTTAGAATTCATGTATGCCTATGTATTTTATAGAATATCCTATAAGGAAAACTCAGCTAAATTTAGTTGAAATTAAACTAGAAAGTTATCACTGTTTTTAGTTCTCAGTTAGATGAAAGTTAACAAAAAGGGGCTGCTCACCTTAACAACTGTAGAGATCGGATGCACTCTTCTCAAATTCTTCATAATAGTTTCAGCTAGATCTGCCACAGAAAGGCCAATAGCCCATGATGTGTACCCCTTCAGCTTGATCACCTCATAGGCACTGCAGAGACAAAGTCACTCGTTAAAAACCAAGTACCATCAACTGAAATATTTGAAGTTTGTAAGAAGGGCTTTTGGAAGTGCCTTAATTCAATATGGAGATCTCAGCAGCCTGACTGATTTGCTGAAGGACTGAAATACAAGTAGAATTCCTCACCTCCGAGTTCATTTTACACTACTCACAGTTATATACTGGAAACCTGGGAGTTAAATCACTACCCTGTTTTAAAGTTTGCTAACCGTGAAAAAATAACTGACAAATCTACATTACTCCTTACAATATTACTTCAAGTTCTGTTATGTCCACATCTTGACATTTGTTTTGGGCTACTATGATATTTATGAAACCAGATACAGATACTGCACTTCAGAGGCATTATAGCTCTTAATAATTTGGTCTCATGTTGGGGAAAAAAAAATAAAAAAAAATCAGTATTTACCTGTCCACCACCTGCTTATGGACCTCCTTCCAGTGTTCCTTGTCTGCATCAGTTCCCAAATCTGGATGAATAGCCTTCAGGGAGACGCCAGCAACATTCACTCCACTCCAGACAGGTACTGAGAGTTGCACACAGATTAATTATCTCACAAAAAAACCTTAGTTTTTCCTCAAATTAACAGTTAAAATACGATCTAGTTGGATCACTCCGCAACACCCATCACTATGATTTAGATATGACTTTAAATACAGCATGATCTATGAGGCCAATCTAAACTGGGGGCTAAGGACCTAGGAGCATATAAACATCTTTCTTCATATGTGCCCAACATTTGAATACACCTTTATTAAAGCAAAACACCTAGGCAACATGAACTATAATGACAGTAAACCGTATTTTTCAAAGGTTTCTCAAAGTAAGAATTTATTCCAAATGAGTCCTGAGTGTCAGGAACTGGAGTACTACTTTGGTGCTTTCTGGAGAAAGTACAGGTTAAACAAGGAGAACATTGCTCCTTCTCCTGTCCTCTAGACTTGACTCTGCACTTCCAATTCCTATATATAGTTCTTGAAGTAATCAAGCGATGCCAGTAAAGACAACTGAGTGACTACGGGTCTAGTGCAGATCTTGCAGAGAATTTTACCCTCTTGCTTCTTCAGTTTGGGTTTGGTTTTTTTTTTTGAGAGTTATGGGAACAATTTAGCCTAGAAGTTTTTGGCCTCCTCCAGTTACAGTAATGACCTTTTCCAAGCAGAGTAACTCAGGTCAAATATAGATCATCTAGGGTTACTCTGTGCAGCAGAAGACTTAAAGCAGGACTTAATTCTTAAGGTGCTGCAGTGCAAAGGTTTTTGAGCAGTGTTTTGCTGTAGCTTTTGCAATCAAACTATCAGAAAAACTGTGTAACAGCCAGATTTCGCCCTTACCACTGGAATCTCCGTGCTCTCCAATAATCCATCCATGGCAGCTCAGAGGATGGATGCCCAGCCTTTCTCCCATGAGGTGGCGGAAACGGGCAGAGTCCAGATTGCAGCCACTCCCGATAACACGGTGTTTAGGAAAGCCACTGATCTTCCAGGCCACGTAGGTCAAAATATCCACTGTAAGTAAAACAGGGAGGATAAAAAGTGCTACTCATGAGCAGTATGATAACTGGGAGGGTATCTTCCATTCAGCTGTAAGGATTTTATCTGCATACTAGTTATGTGGAATGGAGCATAAAGTACCAGCCATTGGTAGGCCCTGCAGTGGGCTAACATAATGACTCTTTTAAAGGCAGAACTGAGAGGCTGTTCATGCTACACATGCAGTTAACAGTGCTCCTCACTGTGTCCTATGCTAATGACTACCTCAAAGCAGAGCGTAGAGAGGGAAGATGACATTAACTGCTATGTGGTTATGTCAGAAAAGTATTTTCTAAAAGCCTATGCTTGGTCATAGTAGTATACTAATGCCACCTTACTGAAGAAAACACTATTCTCTTAGCCAAATCCTCTTGTTAAGGCACAAGAACACAAGACAAACCTGGGTTTGAGACAATAAGCAGCTTGCAGTCAGGACTGTATTTAACAACGTTGGGAATGATGAACTTGAAGATATTCACATTGCGCTGGACCAAATTAAGGCGGCTCTCTCCTTCTTGCTGACGGGCACCAGCAGTGACAATGACCAGCTTGGAGTGTGCAGTCACACTGTAATCTGCAGACAAAAAGCTGTGTCAAACATGACCTCTTTCTACACGTGGTTCTAAAATTCTCAAGTTTTGAGGGTGCTGAAATTCTCATGGTAATTGTTACCCTAGACTTTCCGTCTATAGAAAGTTAAGTTTTCTTGTATGAGATGGCTAACATTTGCCCTAGTCGGGCTGCCACTGAACTGAAAGCTGTCAGACAAATTTATGGCCAAGAGGTAAGCAGTAACACATTCTAGGGCTAACTAGCTGTGAAATACAATTCTCAAAGGTGCAGGAGTACTTAAGAAATTCATCTTTCTATACCAAGTGATGAACTCTGCGATGGAGGATTCCTAATTGGACCAGCCTTAACAAGGTACATGAAACTGCAGGTCAGCTGAGCAGAAATGAAGTGAGCTTTTCTCCTAACAATTAGCACAACAGGCCAAATGCTAGACTTGGATGACCAGTTGGAGATCTGAAGTGGCTACGTCCATTTGGAAATAACAAGCACGTTGGAGCCAACTACTTGCCTTTGCCAGAGACTATCTTGGGTGTTCTAAGGAAGAGGCTGCCATGCTGGAGATCTAGCATCTCTCCTCTGAGCTTGTCCTCCACAACATCAACAAGGGCAAGTTCATCAGTTAAGTCCTACAAGAGAGCAAGATTAAAGAGTTTATTGTCTCCTTGAGCAAAGTACCCAATTTGTAAACTGTGAAGTTACAATTCTTTTAAAAGCAGTCATCTATTTCAGCAATTGTGCTCATATGTATCAGTTTACATGTTCTCAGGCAGAGTACCTAAATTAGCCTCCTAGGATATCTACTTTATCGAGTTAGTTTTGTACTTTTCATATCCACATTCTGCATGGAGTAGTTGTACAATTTATCATGACAATGATGAAGAATAATTTAATAGCTGTTCATAAACAACTTCTTTTACAGTTCAGAAAAGCAAGCCTGACTGTAAACACAGCATTTTCAATATAATAATGCAATGCAGAGGACAAGTTATTCAGAGTGTGTAGAACCACTTTTTCCAGTCCACACTGCAAAGTATTCCATCACACTCTAGTTCAGACAAAACGATGCCTCAGTCCTTAGAAGGGATTCTGGAAGTTGTTCCAAGGTAAATGCAGCTCTTAAGTCAAAATGATACATAGAGCATGTTCTGTCTGATACGGGGATAAACTTGGTTTACAAGAACTACAGCTATTTATTCTGTCAATTGCTTGAAAATTGCTGCTTCATTGCAGGCCTAATGGAAATAACGGAATAACAAAAGTTCATCTCATGTGCTAGCCCAATTAGTCTAATAAGGGAGATTACTTTTTGCCCCTCTTTTAGGCTTCAGGTAGTCGTGACTGTGCTGCCTCATCCCAAGCTTGACACTTACCTTCATCAGGATGCTGATAGCACAGGCCATTCCCACTGCACCCACACCAACCACACTGATCTTATTGTGGGCATGACTCTGGTCATCTTTGTGGATATTGTGGATGAGCTGATCCTTGACAGACATGGTGCACTGCTGCAAGGAAAGGAACAGATTATTTCTCCAGGCTTTGGAGCTTTTACTGACACCAGAATATTTGTATCAAGAAAGATGGACTTTATTCCAGGATGATAAGAAACGGCTATAAATCATATTCCTAAAACATCTGGCATTACTGCCTGTATACAGCAAAATTATTTAAAAAATGAATTACTGATGATAATTCACTGTTTAAGCTCACTGTACAGCCTGAGAATCGGTGATTATATAGCTGGGTGGCACTCCAGCAGCACTAGTAGGATGTTCTAAATGATCATCCATATTACATCTAGATAAAGGAAGCCATTTTAGTACTTCCAAGCACAGCATGGTCTGGCAACCTCCATTCTACTGCCCTGAAAAACTGGTATTCTGTGCCCTGAAGCCTTTCCAGAGCTGAAGCCAAACACTTATGCAAGCCCTTCTCAAGCACAGCATGATCCTCAAAGTCACCTTTATGGATCTGTTTTAAAGTGAAACTGCATAGTTTTGAATTCGGGTATCTAGAGTCTGGTGTTACCATCTCTCTCACCCGAATTTTTTTAGGTACCAGCTGCATGGCAGCTTGGTTTTCTGGGTTCTAATCTAACAACCACGTGTTCGGAAACGCCATGATGATGACGATGGGGTATTGTGCTTTCACCCCAGATTGGCTGCAGAAGGCCACACCGCGTGCTGCTGCTCTGGCACCAGAACAGCCCGAGGTGGCCTCGCAGATGGATGCAAGTACAGACCCAACGTGATTCTAAAGTTAGTGCTGAGCAGGCGGCAGCTGGTTCGGAGCAGGAAAGGCCAGGCAGCGCTGGCAGAGCAGGTCAGGACTGGGAGGTTGCTGGGGGAGCGGGGCAGGAAGCCAGCGGTGACCATATTTAGGAAAAAGTTAACCAAGTCAGTCTTAATTTGCACAAGTCTCCTGAAGCGTGGCCTGGGACAGCGCATGCTCGCTCCATCTGCCAAGTTCTCCCTTTGCACTCTGTAAGAATTTTAATGCGCAAGGCTGGGGAGGAGCACCCACTCTGGCATTTCTCAGTTACATTTATTCCATATTTTACTCAAAATACTCTTTTTTTTT